>NC_040883.2:5840553-6047036 GCF_900634795.4 Betta splendens | reverse complement strand
TCCAAACAGCGCCTCTACATGCACACAAACAAACAATGATGAGCAGAATAATGACAACGAAATAATAGACCAGCTGTAACTGCACTAAATATGCAGCTAATTTAGATTAGCTTAGTTTTAAGGAAGGTGTGTTACCTCAATGTGTAAATCAAAAGAATAAGATGTGTGTATATAAAAAAAGCCTAGAAAGCGATTCGTTTAAAGCTATAGGCGGTGCTACAGTTTCAAGGCTTCATGCAGTCATTTAAATACCCCCAGAATTAAGGCGTAATGCTGATTTTTAGTTGGACACGCTCAGCATAGTTTGCTAATTACATTTAGCCTACAACCTCCACACAGCACACTATTATTACACAATAACTATACCTCCAAAGTGCGACAGGCAAGGCTGCCATTTATGATTTATGGTGCAATTGTTTTGTGGTCTACTAAGCACGCTCTTTCCAACCTGCAAAGCTAGTCAACTGATTAGTTTCTTATTGCTGAAAAAGTAGGGCATGTTGGAAATTATTAATGGACACTGCTTTGACAAACCCCACATGATATTCCTGTAGAGCCTTGTACAGTATGTGAAAGCTGTGTGCACTGCACATTCAACAACGCACAAACATAACATTTACTTTTTAAAAAAATGGTAAAGTAGCGAGTAAGAAATTAAGACATTGAAGAATTTAACAGGTAAACACAAAGCACTCACCATAGAGAATAACACCCACTGACCACAGGTCGACTCTGGAGTCGTACTGATGTCGGCACACCATTTCAGGAGCCATGTAAAGAGGAGAGCCTCTCAGGACACTCTGCTCATCCCATGGTGACATGTACTGGGCAAAACCAAAATCTGAGAGCAAGTGTACACAACATGTCCACTGTGAGCTGTAGACATAATCCTCATAACTGCCTTAAGTTAATTCATTGCTACAAACGTGCATATTTATAATGTATGGGCCACAAAACAACTCATGATGCAAAACAAATGACATGAACAAAAAGCAAAAAGGTTAAGTCCTTATTGTAGTGGCGTATTAAAAACAGCCAGATGCCGATTACTGTGTTATTGTAGAACTGTGAATGTGTTAAATCACCTGCAAGTTTGAGGACAGAGCCGCTGAGCAGAATATTCTGAGGTTTCAAATCCAGGTGTGAAATGTTTCGTTCATTAAGAAACTGGAGGGCACAAGCTGATTGTGGTTAGAAACACACAAATACACAAGCTGATGTTAATTCCCAAATATAAATTTGTCTCTTTTCAGAATGAAAAAGATAATGTACTGCATAAATACTTTATTCAGGTCCAAAGATAACTCACCAATCTGCTGAAGGAAACGATGAGCCACCCTCTCAGGCAGAATCCTGCGGCTACGAATGAACTGAGACAGATCTCCACCAGAACACCATTCCAAAATCAAATAAATATTCTCAGCATCCCACTACAGAAAATCAACAAATGAGACTCTTGAGATTTAATTTCTTTATTACATCTTTGATTGTTTACTCAATTTGGGGTACAAAGTTATTATCATGTCTAATTGGAAATGACTTGTGCATTCTAGTGATTAAATGGCCTCAAACAAAGCACAGATAATCACGGTTGTTTAATTTACTAAACAGAAAATTCTTGTCTTTATTCAAAACACATCAAGCGCATAAGCTGAAGTAAATCTAAAACAAAGTGTTTTACCTGAAAGTCTTTGAGCTGAACTATATGAGGGTGGCGAGTGGCGCACAGTCTTAAGGATTTCTATTTCTGTGAGCAGGTTTTCTGTAGACGCTTTGTTCAGAGTCTTCTTTCCAACCACCTTCACTGCAACCACTTCTCGACTGTCTCCCTGCAGGAGAGCAGTCAGGAAATAAAAAATAAAAAGACCTTTATTTAGGTTAGGTAGTGAAGAAACGGACCTTTACTGCTGCACAACTAAACCATTTAATAAAACACTCAAGTTTCCCCTCAAACCACTACAACTCACCTTTCTGTAGGCTTTGTACACAGTAGCATAGGTGCCACTGCCCAGCCGCTCTGTGAGGATGAAGTCTGAAAGCTTTGGAGGAGCAAAGCTAGAGCCTGAGGCCATTCTGGCAACATGAACGCTCTCACTGGCACCTGAATTGAAACACAAGATCACTGTGCTGTTATAATGACAGTTATAACACTGTAGTTTTAAAATCTTGAGTTCAATTCAAATTACTATTACTAGTATTTGGTTTCAACCTTTTTAGATCTACATTAGTCAGTTTTTAAGAAATGATGTAGCTTTATTGTTATTAACTAATTAACTAATTTAATATCTGTTTTTAAAGGTGACATAGTAGGTGCCAAACACATATATTTATATACAAATATGGGGATTCTACACATAGATAGATAGATAGATAGATAGATAGATAGATAGATAGATAGATAGATAGATAGATAGATAGATAGATAGATAGATAGATAGATAGATAGATAGATAGATAGATAGATAGATAGATAAGGATTTATTCATAATTATTGTAATACCGTACCCTTAAATCAAATACATACTACAGTGTGCACCTTTCTACGTGGAGGTCAAAGTCTTCTGCAGAGCAGTGATGCTAACCGTGCACCTGTTGCTAACAATAGGACCTCTATACAAACAGGAACGATTCCATATATTGGATTTCCTGGAACAACACGCTGAAGCGTGACGAAAATCCTCTCTGTTAGCAATGTTTACATGTTATTAAACACATAGATACAACCACAATGGAGGGTTTAATTAAAACTAGAATTTGTGTATTGCTAAAAGGAGTTCACGTAGCTTCATGATCTTTACAGGCAATAAACGTGAATAAACGTTATTCGCAGATTATTTCATAGTTTTCCAAACGCTACTTTATTACTAATATGTAACTTGGTGTAAGCTGATCAGACTACCTGCCGGATTTTAGATCTACTACATAAAACTCTCCAATTGTATTTTGATAAACATATTCAGTCCGTGTATGCGAGAGACGTAAACTGCAGGTTTACCGAGAACGACTTGTGCTCATTTCTTTCAGAGCTAACTTGTTATAGTAGCTAGCTAACGACAGGGCAGTGTTCATTTACCACTAGCCAACTTATGTGTCCAACTAATGTAATGTTACACAAATCAAACCGAAAGAGGTCGCATCTTCCCGTTGTTGCCGTTCAACACATTTTAATAGGTGAACAAAGGTGACTTACCTGCAGGGTAAGAAGCGCATCACACGTGAATGATAGCTTAATGTTTACATTGCTGGCACAGACTCGCTTTCACGCTGCACTGCAGTTATCAGCTGATATGAAAATGAATCAGAAAACACGTTACTGCCCTCAAACGGTGGTCCTCCGGTACTGCACGTTGCATTCACGTACTTCCGTTTGACAGAAGGATTCAGCAGGATGCCCTGCTAAGCAACTGCTCAAACGAATATAAGTCAAAATATATATTTATGTATAATTTACATAATTTATTTTTTAGATAGTAAAGAAACAAGCTCCATCTTATTTAATATGCGTAATTTACCTAACACAGACAATTTTTTAATGACACTAAGCTGTTTTTGAGTGCGGGCATTTTTGTAGTTTTATTTGTAATTATTTGTAAGATTGTAAGATTCAAATTGAAACAAATATTGAACAAGCGCTAAGAGCCAACGAGGCTTTTATTTTGTACCGGAAGTTTGCTGTCATTAGGGTTGTGGTCATATGCCTCTGGCTATGGTGGGATTTTAAAGATGGCGGAGTGCTTGGCTGCACGTTTGGCCGCCCAGGAGGAGCAGATTCGGCTCCTTACCAGGGAGGTCACCACTCTTCAGGACGGACTGATCCTGGGCGTGGACGCCACCGATGCTGCGGCCGCGTCGCCAGAGCTGGAGAGCCTCCGGACCGAGAACGAGAAGCTGCGGTACCGGCTCCTGCACCTCCGGCGGGGTCTGCGGGCGGAGCTGGAGCTGGAGAGACAGCGTGGGACGAAAGGCAGCAAAGACCCGAAGCAAAACACCAGCAAAGAGCAGGATTCAAACCACCGAGCTAACAATAAGGTAGCAATAAACACGGGGGCTCCACGTGTGCTGTGTTGGTTACGTGAGCTCCATGTGGAATTCAGGAATAGGTGAGCGGTAGCGTTGCGGGCCTGTGTCCAGTGATGCCATTTGACAGACAAAACCACCTCACCTCCAGAAATAGCTGCTGCGCTCAGTGCCATTTACTGTCCACGCCAAGTACTGAGCATGATCATTGCAATACAAGGCTCTAAACCTGGCAGACAAAGCAAAGGTGATAAAGAACCTACTGTAACACACCTCTGTTAACAGGTGAAACCCCAGGATGCCAAACAAGGTGACCGCAACAAAAAGAAGGATCGAATACAGGACGAGGGCGGTCTGAAAGGGGTGATGAAGACCGGGCCCGGATACATAGCCGAGCGCCTCAGCCTCTATGAGGTGCTGAAGAAGGAGAACGACGCCATCCTGGCGAAGAAAGCTGCGGGTAGCGAACCCATCACCGTGGAGCTGCCAGACGGTCGGAAAGTGTCCGGCAGGGCTTGGGTCACCACACCGTACCAGTTGGCTGCTGGTATCAGGTTGGCCACGACCCACTGTTCCCACTGATCCCAGCTTCAGTATTTACCTTTTTAAATATCTGCTCTCAAATGTGGGCCTGTTCCCACTTTACGTTGTTTATTTTCCATTTACATTATGTTTATTTGTATTATCATGAAGTCACTCTCGGTGCTAAAGCAACTGTCTGGCGCTCTGTCTCTCAGCCAGGGCCTGGCTGACAATGCTGTGATTTCTCGGGTGAATGGGGAACTCTGGGACCTGGACAGACCTCTTGAGCAGGACTGCTCTCTTGAGATCCTGCGATTTGACAATGAGGACGCTCAGGCTGTGAGTAGATGGAGCAAGGAATTTGCATATTGAACTAGACAATTGGCTTAATTCATCAGAAGGAAATTATACACATTGCACACAGCACATTTACAGCATTCAAAGCCTTGTCTAATTGAACAAAACCCTTGTCTTTGTCCTAGGTTTACTGGCACTCTAGTGCTCACATCCTAGGGGAGGCAATGGAGCAGTTTTATGGGGGTTGTCTATGTTATGGACCCCCCATAGAGAATGGCTTCTACTATGATATGTTCCTAGATGAACAAAAGTGAGCATGTATTTTCTGTCCCACTATTCTTGGTCAGATTAAAACATGTGTAGGGCTTTTTCACAGTAGAGCTTAAGTCCAAGTTGAGCTCTGATCATGTTTGCTGTTTTCAGGGGAGTATCCAGCACACAGTTTGGGGAACTGGAGACCATGTGTAAGGCTGTGATAAAGGAAAAACAGCCCTTTGAGAGGCTTGAGCTCAGCAAGGAGACACTGTTGAAAATGTTTAAGGTAACGATCAGTTTTATCCATTTAGAATCCGGATTTCTATCTTTAACAGTTTTGAAAATATATTTTGCTGGAGGCTTTTGTGTCTGAGTTTATATTTTTTAGTTCATAGTTAGACACAAAAAAGTGGACAATTGTTCTTAACTAAGTTTCAATACTTTCCAGTACAACAAATTTAAATGCCGCATACTGAACGAGAAAGTCACCACCCCCACTACGACAGTCTACAGGTGATACTGATGCGATTGTGTTGATAAAAAATAAATATTACTTGAATCATTTTTCCCCTTTACAACTTTTTGCACTTTTGCGAAACTGCTCTGATCCATAAATCTTGTGGTTAGATGTGGGACCTTGATTGACTTGTGCAGAGGTCCGCATGTCAGACACACAGGCAAGATCAAGGCCATGAAAATCTACAAGGTAAGAAATGCCTGCAAGGTTTAAATTTGGATCAGCTTTTCAAAAACTTTATGCTGTACTCAGATATTTGTGATCAGATTTTGCCATCTTCTTGCCAGTATTCTTTACAAGTACTTACTTCCAACTCTTTCATCAGAACTCTTCCACATACTGGGAGGGCTGCTCGGACATGGAGACACTACAGCGGATCTATGGGATTTCCTTCCCGGACTCAAAGATGCTGAAGGAGTGGGAACGCTTTCAGGAAGAGGCCAAAAATAGAGACCATCGCAAGATTGGCAAAGTGAGTCACTGTAGGTAGTCATGGTAACGAGCCCGTTGAGCCGGCTGACGCTCGAACCTGGAGTCTGAAACCAATTACAAAGTGAAGTTTTATTTATGATCGCGTAACAAGACGGCCGACGCCACTCACTTTGTTCATGAGCTTTATCTTGCCTGGGTGTAGCCTGGTGGTTGTACTGAAGTGGTGAAACCCAAAAATGAACCTGGACCAAGAACATAGTCACAAGTGAAGAAAAACAAATTGATGCAGAGGTTCTAAAATGATCTCCATCGCCGCCAAAGCGGCGTTACCGTTAATATTCAGGGAAAAAAAACAGTTGAAATAATTAAAGGTAGCGCGACCATTCTTTTTTTCAACAAGTTAAATTCGAACAGTCAAGATTGTGCGTAATTGCTCAGACCTGGATGCCTGTTGCTGCTGCCTCGCGCCAGCTGAGGGCACTGCGTCGCTTTGGATTTGAGCGTTGGAGGCACCTGTGAGTCATCCCAGCACCCAGCAGGTCTCCCAGCATGGGAGCCACAGATGGCAGCACCTCAGTCAGCGCTGATTACAACACAGCTCCATATTAAACGCCAGAGTCATGCTACTGCTACATAGCCATTTGGAGGGAGGTGACAAACACAGCATGTTGTTTTAAAGACGGTGCTCTGTGGACGGATCCCGACGCGACCTGCTGCACTGTGCCTGATTGGAGGACACACAGTTGTGTTCTATGTGGGAGTACCAGCAGACCAGCAGCTGTGTTGAATTTTATTAAATTGATGTTATGCCCCATCGATCTCATAGGAGAGGCTTAGAATGAATGGACTGGATTTACCGCGTAGAACCGGTCAGGTTTTTAGATTTAACATGTCCATGGTTTCAGTCAGATGGTTGGAAGCACTTGTTCTTGCCTTTTTTCGCTTCAGTCACTTGGCAGTTTTTTTTATGTCAAATTCTTTTTGTGTTCTTATGTAAAATTCAAGCGACAGACACCCAAATATCATTGAATTAAAAGTGCTAAGTCAAACCAATTTCTTCTAACTAGTGGTTGTCTAAAAAAATGCCCATTGGACAAACAGGTGAGGTCGGGTCATAGAACTTGCTGTGTAACTGTATAATTACCAAGGTTATTATTCTTAAGAGGGAGTGAGTCACTTCTTTCTTCAGTCTTAGACGTGAGCGGCCTGTCTGGGCTCCAAACCCACTGGTTTCTGAGTTCAGAGCATTTTCTTTTTTATTTTATCTTCAGTGAGAAGCTGACAGGCGCTCCTCTGTGTGAAGTCCGATTAACACCCTTCCATGCATGGATGAGTTTCGTGGTTGTACCTTTTTTTAGATAAGAAGAAGATGTGAAGTCATTAAAATCTTTTTGTCCTTCTGTCTGTTTCTCAGGATCAGGAGCTGTTCTTCTTCCATGAGCTCAGCCCTGGAAGCTGTTTCTTCATGCCCCGTGGAGCTTACATCTATAACACACTTACCGAGTTCATCAGGGTAGGAGCTGTGACCAGATGCTTATCATTGTATTGTCCTAATGATCAGCACAAACACTAGTCTTGCGATTTTCCTTACAATGAAGGTTTGTTTGAAAGTATTAGAATTCTGGATTTGAGTTTAAGGTGAACTGATGGGACGCCACCTGATTCCCCACATGTGGCGATTAAACTGGACAGAAGCTCTCATTTAAGACCACGTTTGGTCCAAAGTTTAGACTCCTGAGTAACTTGAACTCCTTTTTGCCAAGTTCAGTGACTGTACAGGAACTTGTCCCTGTGACGTATTTGCAGAGAAGTGTTGACATCTTGAAGACTCTAACAGCCCACACCAACACACCATGCAAAGCCAAGAAGGCCTCACATACATTACACGGAAATGGTGCAAAATCACAGTCACTTCAGCCTGTTATCGCCGTGTGTTTAGTTTGTCTCTTTACAAAATCATTACAACGTTTAACCAAGAGAACCCTCTCCTATTTCATAGTCACAAATCCTGTTTTTAAACCCGTGACCTGGTTTCCACTGTACTTCATGACCTAATCTGAAACTGAAACGTTTGGTTTAAGACACACTCATAATTCTCCCCAAGTACCTGTGCAGTCTAAGTGGTGTGTGTTTAGCTTGTTTATGTGGTTTGGGTGTTTTTCTAGGATGAGTACTGGAGAAGAGGCTTTCAGGAAGTGGCCTCTCCCAACATATATAACAGTAAACTGTGGGAGACCTCTGGCCACTGGCAGCACTACAGCGAAAACATGTTCTCCTTCCCAGTGGAGGATGACGTCTTCGCTCTCAAGCCCATGAACTGCCCCGGTCACTGGTACAGTGAAGAACATATGTTTGCAAATGCTGTAAATCGGTGTGTTTCATTCTTTCTCCGTCCTTTTCAGTCTGATGTTCAGCCATAGGCCGCGCTCATGGAGGGAGCTTCCTCTGAGGCTGGCAGATTTCGGGGTCCTCCACAGGAACGAGCTGTCGGGAGCCCTGACCGGGCTGACCAGAGTGCGCCGCTTCCAGCAGGATGACGCCCACATTTTCTGCGCGATGGATCAGGTGATGATCAGGAGTTTCAGCCACAAAAGAAAGAAGTTGCTTTGTGTTTCTTAGGTAGCTGTGTCTGTGACTCATAATAAGTAGTTACTTGTTTTAGTTCATAATTATATTTCTATGTTTACAGATCGAGTCGGAGATGAAGGGCTGTCTGGACTTCCTCCGCTGTGTCTATGACGTGTTTGGCTTCTCGTTCCAGCTTCACCTTTCCACCCGCCCAGAAAAGTACCTCGGTGACATTGCTGTGTGGAACCAGGCTGAAAAGGTAAACTGGTTAGAAATATGTGCGACAAAGTGCACTAAGTGAGTTTACTTCAGCAAGATGTGTCCTGTTTCACAGCAACTGTTACTTCCTATTTGTACCTTCACAATATTCTATTTTGATCTGTGCCTCGTGTTTTAAAGCAACTGGAGAACAGTCTGAATGAGTTTGGGGAATCGTGGAAACTCAACCCTGGTGATGGTGCGTTTTACGGCCCCAAGGTCAGAACAGTTTCAAACATTTCCTGCCAGACACGATATCGGCTGCTTTCTCTGAGCTCTGGAACAGACTGTAATTATTTCTGTGTCATTGCAGATTGACATTAAGATCAAAGATGCAATTGGGCGGTACCACCAGTGTGCAACCATTCAGTTGGACTTCCAGCTCCCTATCCGCTTCAACCTGACCTTTGTGGGGTGAGTCACCTAATGAAAACACGGAGTCTGTGCGCTTTACCGGAGCACAGATTATGTTAATCCCTCCTGAATAAGATGTCTCAGCTGTGTATACATCCTACACAGCAGTAGACTGGTATTGCATACAGTTTTTGTACCACTTATTGAAAGTGAAGGGGTGTCTCTGATGCAATTGTTACAGGAAGGATGGGGATGACAAAACTCGACCAGTCATCATTCACCGCGCCATCTTGGGTTCCGTAGAGAGGATGATCGCCATTCTAACGGAGAACTATGCAGGAAAATGGTGAGGGTTTTAAATGTGGCACCTGAACTTTGATTAAACTTTGATTCCTACTTTGTTTGTCCCCTGCATCAGGCCTCTGTGGCTGTCTCCACGGCAGGTGATGGTGGTGCCCGTTAACCCGTCCTTTGAGGATTACGCCAAGATGGTACATCCTCTACTTCCCCATGGTTATGTTATTGTATACTGTAAATTGCAAACAATACCTGCATCATTCACAACTGTAAGTGTGTGTTGACCATCAAGTACATAATGTATATTTTTATCTGTCAGGTTTGTAAGCAGTTCACAGATGCTGGCTTTATGGCAGACTCTGACCTGGACTCTGGATGTCTGCTTAATAAGAAAATCCGAAATGCTCAGTTGGCCCAATACAACTTTATCCTTGGTGAGAAACTGTACTTTCTTTTGAGCACTGATTGACCATTGTTTGGAGAGCGTTTTAGTCCCAGTTTGTTCTCAGAAGCAATTTTGAAGCTATTGCTAGGAACCCTAAGTTTATAGTCTATTTTAAGTCTGTTATTGTATTTTTGAAAGGGTTCAAATTGTGTTTTTTCCTCTTGGTGCCACATGGTAGATTGGACAAAAAGGGAGTTTACATAGATAAAAATGTTTGATTCATTCTCAAAACTATGTTATTTTACATTATCATAAATAACTGCAAATTATTACTAATACATTATAACGGTGCTAAACAATTACAGCTTGGTCCTTTTTATGAACCAGGATGTCTGTAGAGATTAGTCAAAATATTCTGAGTGGTTGTATTAAAAATAACAAATGGATCAAGCTGGCTAACCACCCACAGTTGGTGAATTCAGTGACACAAAGCGGGGAAGGTGTTAGGCTAGCTGTGTGTGTTGGTGTGGTTTGACCGTGTCAAGCTGTTTGGTCTTCTTGTGTCTTGGCAGTGGTTGGAGAGAAAGAGAAGATGACTAACGGTGTCAATGTGCGCACAAGGGACAACAAAATCCACGGAGAACTGTCGGTGGCTGAGGTGCTGGCCCGCCTGACCCTGCTCAGACAGTCCCGCTGTCGAAACGCAGAGGAGGAGTTCTGATCAATACAAAGAACAAAGCCGACTATCACATATCGATAGCGCAGTCCTGGAGGTACATGTGTGAGGAGTAAAGGGAACAATGGTGGTACCCAGTAGGTTGGTACTAGAGAAGTGCAAAGCTGAAGTCAGGCAGAAACACGTGAATGGATATTCTGTAACTGATGATGATGATGATGACGACAATGTGTGAAGGGTGGAACAGGAAGGAACAGGACAGGTTTTTGTGTCGATGTGCATGCAAGTATGCTAAAGTGACTTATGTCTGAAGGGAAGTTACTTGATGCCTCGTGAAACATATGTGATCATTGACATAATGAAGGTCATAGATTTGTCACGGACATGTTTTCTCCAAAGGTCTGCTTCATGGGTAACGCCAGAAAAAAAATAAAATAAATATACCCATTGTGAATACTGTTCTTTTTTTTATTTTAAAGCAAGTATTAATTTACAGTAGTCATTCTGAATATACACACTGCCTAATGGAGCTCTGTCACACGCAAACAGGGCTATGTCAGCTGCACTTAATGACAAGCCAGGAACATAGCATTCGTTCAGTGAAATGTGGGCGTGGCAAAATGCAAACGAAGTCCTACTTCTGGTTATGGTGTGTTCACGTGACTGGGAAATATGACAAACCACTATAAATCATGATGTGCTGGTGTACGGTTTTGTAGCATTACGTTCCATTTTATTGCCACTGCTTTTTAAGCACTGCTTCTTTATTTGACGCCAAAAGCTTAGTTTAAGCTAAAATACTGTTTTATTGACGGTACAACCTGACCACCCGTTTGCCATACAATGTTTCTAATTTGCAGTAGCCATTTTCCCAAATGTACCTTGAACGCACCGTAAGCTTGTTCCGCTGCAGCAATGGCTTCTATTTGTCAGATATGGAGACCTGATCGAGGACGTTGTTTCAAAATCTCTGGAATTGTCATTTTATTGTTCCTGGACCTGGTACTACAGTGCGTGAATGGTATGTTTAGGGCACATTTACACAGGTTGCGGTAGTAAAGGCAAGTAAATACGCTGGTTTCTGAGCAGCCTTACTGCTAGTTAGCATTAGCGTACCTAGCTAGCACAGTTAGCAGTGACAACATACAATCCAGTAAGTAGCGCTAATTTAATAGACGTTTGTTTGTCTAAAAGTTGGATGTTATTAACTTGGACGGTGTTTATTTGAATGGTTATGCAAATCAACAGCTGTCTCTGCTAAATTAGAATCCGTGTTTATGGACGTTGGACATTACCTTTTAGCTGCACGTTAACTAGCATTAAACCTGCTTTATTAAGTGAAGCAGGCTTAATGCTCCACCGACATTCTCATCCTGCTTCATTGGAGTTCTGCAGTCATGTTATTGACACAGATCCTAGCTCCAGTAGATCTCTGTACCTTCATCAATAAGTGTCGTAAAAGACGAATGCAGCATAAACTTTCGTGTTTTCATGGCCCTGACTTGGACTTGTTTATCAATTCACAGGGTATTTGAGCTCTCCTCATATCGGCCAGGAGCCTCCGTACACAAGAGATGCCCAGCATGGACCTTCCATCACTAGCCCAGCGGTCCTGCCTTCATCCTCAGGTAAACACATCAGTCAGTAATCAGCACTGATTACACTTGTATCACAAATGTTGTGACAGTGTGACGTATATCTCAAAGATGATGTTGAGATCTTGGGTAGTGCACAGTTAAATTAATTGTAGAAACTAAGGTCACTTATCATAAATCTCTTAAAATTATGTGAACAAAATACAACTAGTCCAAAGGCTGATACACTAAGATTTGTAGAGTTCTTAGTTATGTTTTCAACAAAAGAATTTTCTGTTGCTGTCCATCAAGAATCAATACAGTAATCAGTATTAAGTGGCTTAGTTAAGTTTCTTAAGGGCTCTTTATTAGCGTTCTTGTTGGCAGCAGGGTGTTTGTTAGTGTTAGTCATTTATATCCTGCAGTTTAGTTTACACTTTTGCTAGAAATTCAGAAGTGTAGTAATATATTTGTTGCCACACACCACTAGAGGCATGAGGTGCTCAAACCAGCCTGTGAAAAAGCTTTTTGTGGTCATTTTAGAGATTTTATAGGACTCCAGTAACGGTATAATTTTTGTCTTGTAGTGTCTCCTACAGATAATGAGAACTACACCTCAAAGTGTCCCAGTGGGGGGTTGTGTAGTCGCCTGCCAGCTGATTGTATTCACTGCAATTATCAATACAACTGCACCTATGGGAAACCAGCAAATTTTCTTTGCCACACAAAAAAAGGAGTTCACTGCATCGTGAGTAGCAGTTGTTTTACAGATGTTCTATCTGGCGCTTGATTAAGAGTGGAAAGATGTTTACATCTCCTCTGCTCATTGCTAAAAGCGTTAGCTGTGGAGATTGATGCTACATTGTGCTGAACTAATTGATCCTCTAGTTCAAAGGAACACTTTTTGTAGTAGTAAGCTGATGTATTCTTTTTAACTATTCTATTTACAGGGAGATTCAGGACGACAACAATCTAACTTCACCTTGTCCGTCACCTGTCAGTTCTGCTGGCAGCTTGATCCATCTCAATACCGCTGCTCAAACTCCACCAACTGCATGACAGTGTCCTGCCCACGCGAGCGCTACAATGCCACTTGTGATGTGTTGGAGCATGTACATTGTTTAGGTATGGTGGAAGACCTGCATGAAGCCTGCAGGTTTTTTATTGTCTATTTATACACATGACCACATAGTAATTCGGCAATTATATATGGGGCTCTCAACCTTCTTACACAAACATAAACTATGTACACTTTGTTCTGTCTACGAATACCAGTACAGACTTATATTTCAATAACATGACATCCATGTATTATAGAGCAAAAACGTATACACTTAACAAACTTAACTTATTCACCTTAACCTATTTCTAATGTGGTTCGTTTTAAACTGGTTGCGCATTTGACTTCTTATCAATGAACACACGTTTTAAGTTTGTCATCTTTTCTAAATGATGATCTTTTCTAAATACTAAATGTTTTTCTACTATAGGTAAAAGACGTTTTTCTAAACGATTATTTTGCAACTGGACTGGAGGATACAAATGGTCAACAACATTAGCACTCAGGTACCCTGTCACCATTCAGTTTAGGATAATAGACTAATGATTTCACTTACGATGTATACTACAGTTCTGACTTTTCTGACTTGTCTGACTGTTTTGTTGTTTTGTGAAGCATTACACTTGGTGGTTTTGGAGCAGATCGGTTTTACCTGGGCCAGTGGAGAGAAGGTCTGGGCAAACTGTTCAGCTTCGGAGGCCTGGGTATTTGGACTCTGATAGACGTTCTTCTGATAGGGGTTGGTTATGTGGGGCCTGCGGATGGTTCGCTCTACATCTAAAGCAAAGGTCTGGAGATGTGGCTGATTGGATTCAGAGCATTTCCTCCTCACTCTCAAAGACAGCAGATCTCAGAAGTGGCGTTCTTACCATGTTTGCCTGCAGAAGCTCCTTGTGCAACACATCTCCATCCCATCTGCTAACACGCAGGAAGTGTTTTCCTCATCACACCAACCATGACTCTACCCACACAGCCATCAGATCAATTCCAATCACTTTGAAGATTCTGCAGATAGAGCTGTGCAGGAAGACGAAGAGCCAGTAATTACTCTGGTTTGATCGAATTGGTGGTCAGGCTCTGTCATGCTGATATAATGATGCATTTAGTTTCCTGTGGAGCCGTGCTTTCGCTAAGTTCCCGTCCCTTTCATGCTGTGTGCTATTTTGTTCTTAAAGTTAGGTAAATGCATTAATGGCTGAGTAAAACAGTCTCAGTAGGGAATCTAAAGGGTATTTATGCCTTGAAGGAGCTCATGAAAATACACAACAGTATGTGAAAAGATATTCCTGTGGCTCAATTTATCGGTTATTTCACATGCACTGTTTGTTCCGAGTGAACATTGCAGGCCTCAACTGTATCAGTAATGAGAGCTTGGCCTTTCTGTACTTTCTGGCATCACGTACTGCTGCATGTTGTGATTTTTGGGAAAGGCACAGACACTAAACTTCAGCATTGTAGACATGTTCATGATAATTAACAAGAGACTTTACCTATGTTGCACTAAAACTGCAGTTACTTGTGGTTTCTCTCATGCTGGAAATGTCAGAAATATCTTTTGCAGTCAGTTTGATTTCAGTCATCCCACTGTAAAATAACATACTGTGTATAAACACTAAGATCTTTGCAGCATAAAATGTTTAAAGGCTCAGTTTGTGTAAATATGATTCAGTGTCTTGTCATTATTGTTTTGTTGAAACACTGTAAATGCTATATTTAAGTTATGTAAATAAAACGTATGTGTTGTTTCCCAACACAGACAAGAACCAAGGCTAAATATTTTTAATGTTTGACACTGGCCTGATTTGTTAATGCCATTTATGTCCACAGTGTGACCTGATTCTCAACAGCTAATTAAAGAGGCGAAATAAATTATCAATGAAAAGGCAGAATATTTCTTCTTTGAATGCTACGTTGGCTGAAATTATTTGATATTGAAATTTAATCCTGAATAAAATACTTTCTTGTTCTTTATTACTCCCTGCTTACTTATTTTGAGATCAGAGGACTGCAGCTTTGTTCAATGGAGAGCTGAGACCTTCTGCTCGACCCATGTTCCCTCTGTCCTCTCATCCAAATGTGAAGGTCTATGATAAGCCCAGGTTATTTTCACAGATGTCAATGTTTTTATGCACATAAAACGCTGAACATGGATAGAAACCAACGTTGCCCAAAGGCGTGCGGCAGAAGCAGACAGCCGGTAGGGTACTGTACGTATGTGTAGTAAGTAAAATACAAACTGACTGAACTGCTGCTGTTTCAGAGCTGTGGGGCAAAGCAGCAGATGGCAGCGATACATCAGTGTGACAGTTTCTAAGTCTGTCAGCACGATTGAGGTAGATCTCTGTAATAATGTTACATAATATGAGGGTTAAAAAAAATAGTAATTTCCTTTCTAGTAAGTTCTCGTTTTGTGTCGACTTTTCCAATTGGCTGCTCGTCTCTGGCTGTTGTGAGTTTACTCCACCCTATTTCTAGTTCCTCAAATTTGACACAGCCCACTCACAGCCACTACAGCTTCCTCCCACAGACTGATGCAAGTGTGTGTCATACAGTTTAATCTGAGCTCAGGAGTAGAGAAAAAATGTTCACCTAAATATTTTCTTCTGAGAGACCGGATTCTTTTTTCCTGTTTCTAACCTTTTGCAGATTTATGATTTAAGGTTTTGTGCTGAATCTTCTCTTCCTGCTTGTTGCCACGCTCTGTTCCAGCACAGCCCAGTTCAGTTTATATCATACTTGGTGGTTACATGATAACTGTTTAAAATATGTGAAATAGAAAAGGATAGTGGTTTAGTATAACACAAAGCAAAATATACAATTACATGAAATAAACCAACCTGCTTATTATAAAATATACAAACAAAACTGGGGAGTTTTTCTCTCGCATCTGTGATCTGAGGTCCACATCTCACCAATTACTAGAGTAAATATCTAAATTACTGTATTAAATAACATTTCATTTGTGCCTTAATGGCTACTGCTCAATTACAAGTAATGACCAGAGCGATATTATCTCTTTACAATCTTCCCATTTGATGTTAGTAATGGAAATTATATAGATGTTTGTCTCATGAGAACAATTATTAAATTGCATCATTGCTCAGTATGTTGAATGAAGGGCCACTGTGATTCAAATTAAAGGTATAATCTAACAAAGACCGATGCTCTCACGACTTCCTCATTCTGAGATTCTAATCATTTAAAGAAGAGAACAAAAGTATATTCATGCCTCTGTTACACAATCCCACGCCGTCTCACCGCGGCTGAATTTTGGAGCACAGGTTCTGACCCTTTGCCTCCATCCCTGTCTTTCATTATGCTCACTCCAACCGGAGATGCCGTTTCCAGCAGAATGCTGCGCCACAGAATTCAACTCTGAGTGCCCCACCGCGTGCTTCTTTCTCACTCCTATGTGGTTGCTAAGTAGCACTTGATACCACCTGAGGATCTGACACTTATTTCAGTGACTATAAAAAGTATTTTTTTATATCTCCTTGGAGTTCTTATTTTATTATCACTGAATCATAATGAAGCTAACTTACGGTTTCTTTTAGATCAGTCAATCAGCTGAGGAGACAATTTAAATATAAATACTGTAAAATATAATCTAAAGTTGGGAGAAATATGAATAATACTAATAACTATTAATGTAGGTAGTAATTTCTCTAATCAAGAGCAATATGTTAAATACATAAAAATCAACTGTAAAATATATTGCAACTACTCACCTACAAAAAGGTGTCAACCCCTGGAAAGATACTGGAAAACATTTCTCAAAAGTGTGTCTGACAGGAGCACTGGAGGTGGAAGCCTCATGCTGTGGAAATGCAGTTTTTTAGCAGACCCTGAAAAGGTTGTCACAGCAAAGGTAAAGGCAGCAAAACATAAACGAGTCATAAAAGAAAACTATGCGGTCGTCTGCAGGAGAACTGGAGGTGATGATTCATTTCCTCAGCAGGAAAACAACTCGAAGCATAGTTTTTAGAGAGGAATGTGTTCAAAACAATACAAATACTGTCCAGAGTCCAAACCTCGATCCATTCAAAAACCTGTGGAGTTCAGGATTGCACAACACAGCGTGGACGATGCATGACTGAGGATCTGACAGACTTCTGCCTGTTACGTAAGAAGTAAAAATAAGAAATCACTGTGCAACCCTTGTAGATATGAGGTTTTCCTGCAGTCACTATATTCTTTGCCTTCACGTGTTTCAGTTTAACTTAAAAGAAAAAAAAAATACAAATTGACAAAAATGGTTTTGTCAATTTTCTGTTTCCCATAAACTGTTGATGGTGCGTCTAATCCATCAACTGTCTTTTTATCTTCCCGTCTGTCCAATCCATTTCACACACGCACACGCGCGCACACACGCGCGCGCACACACGCGCACACACACACGCGCACACACACACACGCGCACACACGCGCGCACACACACGCGCGCACACACACACACGCGCACAGACACACGCGCACACACACGCGCGCACACACACACACGCGCACAGACACACGCGCACACACACGCGCGCGCACACACGCGCGCACACACGCGCACACACACACGCGCACACCGAGATCACTTCTACGTTCTTGGCAGCGCAACAATATCTCTGTTAATCTTGTGTACATAGTGAAATAAAAAAAAAAAAGGAGATTGGATTGTGATTGTTGCAGACGACGACCACCTTCAAATGTGTCACAAACAAATGAACAAGTCCGGCCAAGTGCAATTTCAGTGATTTATTTGTACAACAGGAACTGCACTGTACAAACACCCCAAGCTCAGATTTAAAGGCATGAACAACAAAAAAAAAAAAAAAAAAAAAAAAAAAAAAAACTTATTCTTGCCTGACCTGAACATCCCCCAAACCTCACTGTGGAAATAGACTGATGGAACCATACGCCCAGAAAAAAGAATTTAAATAAAAGCTGCAAAAAAAAAAAAAAAAAAAAAAAAAAAAAAAAAAAAAAAAAAAAGAAGCTACTTGCAAAACTAAGTAACATTTACAGGGCGAGAAGAGACCCTTTCCAATCAAGTGCCAAAGGTAATTGAAAAAAAATTTAAAACAAAACAAAAAGGCTAAATAAAAAACTAAAAAGCATCATGTCCATGTTTACCTTTATGGCAGTGGAGCAGTTATGGCCTCAGTTCAAAGACCATGTAAAAATCAGACTCACAGTAGACGAATACAGAAAAGGCATATGGTGAAATCGCTGTGAGCTCCACGCGTCTATGCCCTCACACCATTCTCGCACACACAGTTGTGAGCTTTATCACACAAAACAGGACACTTTCAATAAAAAAAATAATAAAAGAATAGAAAAAAGAAAAAATGACCCACCCCATGTAGACAAAGTTTCAACAGCGATGGAGGTGACACGGTCAGCGGCATTTGCAAAGATCTCTCTCAAAGCAATATCAACTTCCATTCACCCAAATTCCCATTAGTCCAAACACTAATGTTACCATGGTAACTCAAAACATCGTATAAAAATATAACCGACTGAAAACTGAACAAAAATATATCTACACAGTCTCGGGTGGGGTGGGGGCTGAGCGGCAGCGCCAGCAGCTCCGATTTGCACTGGATCATTCTCTCACGGGGGCCGACGGATGCGCAGGGACGTCGGGCTCATCAAGTCTGCGTGGAGGCGGCCTTCCCCCTCTCGCCGCCGCCCCCAGCGCCGGCCGCGTGGAAGCCGCGGGTCCCGTCCGGGCCCCTCGGCAGCCTCGTCACCCCCGGCGGCAGGCCGTCGGCGTTCTGGATCTTGCGGCCGAGCATGGGGCTGCCCACCGGGCTGCTCTCCTGCGACGCCACCTGCTTGCGCCGCTGCACCCACGGGCTCCCGCACGGCGTGAGGCTGCTGTCCGACGAGTAGTCCGCCCAGCGGCGCCCGGGCTCGGGGCTCAGCCGGCCCTCGCTGGCCAGCGGGGACTTGTGGGAGGGGGGGGCTTTGCGCTGGGGGCAGGGGCTGCCGCGAGGGCTGGACCAGGGGCTGTTCCGCGGGGACATGCTGGGGCTCAGGTGATTGTTCTGGAAGCCCACGCCGGCGGCGGTGGGGCTGAGCTTGTTGCAGGACTGCGACTTCCTGGCCAGCCGGGGGGACGTGGGGGTGCTCTCGGTCTCCGAGGAGCTGCAGGCGGAGTCCTCGCCGTGGTACTGCAGCTCCCGCACGCGGCTGTTGAGCGAGCGGCTCTTGCGCATGCCGCCGCCGCCGCCCTCCTCGCGCGGCCGCTCCTTCGCCACCTTCTTCTTGGGCGGCTTGGTGCCGATCAGCACCACCCTCAGCCCCAGCGCGCCGGCCCCTCCGTCCTCGCCGCCCACCGCCTCGTTGGCCTTGACCGCCGCCTCCACCTCCTCGAACTCCACGATGGCGCACTCCTCGCTGCCCAGCTGGCCGTAGCGGCTGCTCAGCCGCTTCAGGTCGGCCGGCAGGTCCTTGCCGGGCTTCAGGACGCGGACGGAGGCGATGGCGCCGTACGCGCCGAACGCCTTCAGCAGCAGCTTCATCAGCTGCTCCTGCTGAGTGGCCCCGCCCTCGGCGTTCCCGTTGTCCTTGGCGAGCGCGGCCAGCTCCGGCCACCTCTGCAGGTCGCTGAGCAGCAGCATGCGGCTCGGCAGCGACTCGCTGGCGAACACCGGCACGGCCGACGTGCGCCGGACTTTGCGGCCCTCGTCGTTGAGCTCCAGTATCTTCGAGTGCCTCAGGGCGTAGGCGGTCGTCCTCCAGTCGCGGGTCAAGTGCTTCACCTGGCAAAACAAACAACGCTGGTCGTGATACAGCTGAGTGGATCGTGAGAGCGAGGCCATGATCACTCAGACTCCAACATCTGGCTTCAGAGCCGTTCACTAACTACCGTATCTCTCGCGCACGTTCAGAATGTTTCTCAGCGCTTACAGTGGAAAGCTTGTTTACATCGAGAAGGAGCATGTGCTCCTCCGACGGGAGAAAAAATAAAAAAGCCAATTAATCAGGAGCGTAAAGCAGCTCCAGCTGTTGTGAATGAACGTGAGAACATCATCGCGTCCTGAATCACCAGTGGATGCTGTTGAATTTACACGAGCTCTGCGTCACTGGAAATTAAACATGGCAGATTTGGAGCCCAGGCCAGATGCTCGGCCTTCATTCAATACATCCTATTACCCTTTACTCTGGAATATCAACATACGATAGCATGTAATGAGCTGTGGGCATCATGTTTATTATGTTTGTGCCAACCTCCACTCCCTGCTGGATTCCACGCTCACCTTTTTGAAGGACGTGAGCAGCTTGACGCTGACGAAGCCCAGCTTGTTGCGTCGCACGTGTTTGAGCAGGAAGGCGTCGTGCTCCAGGTTCTCATCCGACAAGTAGTACTCGATCTGAGCGACCAGCTTCTGGATGAGCTCCGAGTCCGGGGGCTGCCAGCTCTCCTCCTCCAGCTCACCTCCACTGGTCCCGGCCCCGCTGCGGGTGTGGGAAGACAGAACACGCCTCACCGTCAAAGCGCGCCGTGCTCCCATGTGCCGGCGAACGCAACTGTTGCACATTTCGCTTTTTCAACCGGAGGTTCACAAATGCTGGCGGGAGCGCTCTCATTAAGCCTTTGGAGCGACGGAGGAGCGGGCTGTTGCACGGCTGCGCCCCGAGTTTCCCCGCGGGGGTCGAGAAGTCACGTTTCGCGCGCCAGACGCGGATCCCGCGGTCCCACCGAGGCCAAATCTGCCCAGACCTCACCATCTGAGGGCCGCGGAGTCACAGGCTCTGCCTCCCACACGCACAATATGGTGGCGCTCGGCACGTCGACTTCACACAATGTACAAGACGCCTGTGACAGAGGCTTTTTGGACACAGTGCGAGGAGCTCAGGCGAAACCAAGCAGGTATCGTCCAGACCGGAGCCGAGGTCCGGATGAAGCCTTATGGGTGACTCATCAGCTCCTCCAGCTGCCAGCCTCACACACCCATGGTCAACAGCTTTCCAGCAGACTGACCGCACAGCTGGCTCAAGATCAGACACACACACACACACACACACACACAGTCTTAAAGGTTAGAGGAACCTTTAAGGCCTGAGAGCTATTAAGGAGTGATTTGCAACCAGGAGAAAGTGATTTGTTGGCCTCGCTGCCGTATCACTGACTCACTGTTTGAGCCTAGTCCGAGTAGGAACTTATAGGCCACGGGATAAAAATAGCAGGCCGTGACGCAAGGGAATTAGATTAAAATGAAGGCGCCATCCTTTATCTCTCGAGGTGTCTCAGAAATGCTGCCTACAGGTGTTTGGACGCGGCCCCGCGGCCTCACCCACGGGATAATAATATCTCAGGTGCGTCTGGGAGGATTTACGCGTCCATTGTCCTCGGCGCACACCGATGGTTACTGCCTTTTGTTGTGCCCGTCACGCGCCTGTAGTCACGCCGCTCGCGCGCTGTTCACCTGCCGAAGTTACGAGCCGCAGCCGCGGCTCTTCACGCAGGACGCGTAACCTTGACGTCACGCGGCTGTGCACCCTCCAACCCCGCTGGAGCAGAACCGGGTCTTTGTGGGGGTGAAACGCGCTTAAACTGACGCCAAGCAAGTTCATAGTGAAGTCAAAGTCGTTCCACGCGCATTTGCTAAAGCTAAGCACAGTATAAGCGACTTTAATGTGTGCATATTAAATTAAATGTATAACGCTAAATGAGCCAAACCTTGATTTGTCGTGTCTCCCCATTTCGTCCTCGCTACAGCTGCCTCCGAGGAAGTCAACATTATTGTGGGCGTGCGGCGCTTCCTCGGGTTCCTCGTCCTCCGCCGCCTGGATGGCCACGGTTATCGTCACCGTGGCCATCTCCTGCGTGTGCTGCTCCACGGTGATTACTTCATCGATGCACCGCGCCGCTGACGCATCGGACGCGCACTCCGGCGGGCTCAGGCAGGGGATCCCCGCGGACGCGCTCATGTTTCCCGACCGAGTCGCGGTGCTCGCGCGGACTCCCTTCTCTTCCTGGGTTGCAGCAGCAGGAGGAGCAGGAGGAGCAGGAGCAGCAGGAGGAGCAGGAGCAGCAGCGGCGCCTCCCTGGAAGGTCTGAAGCCCGCTCGGCTCGAAGGCACGGGCAGGAGACGGGGCGCGTAAAGCTGCTCGGTTCCGATGGCGGAGGAAGACCCAGGGGGCTCCAAGCACGCGCTCCACGGCTCGCCAGAGGCCCCCGATCCAGATCCGACCCGAAGCAGGGCCCTGAGGAGCAGCGGGGCTTGTAGCAGCCAGAGACACGCAGCCTGGACCTGGCGACACCGACGGGCAGCAGCCTCCTCGCGTTTCTAGCGCCGCCGCCGCCGCCGCTGCTACTGCTGCCACTTCCTCATATGTAAGAGGCTTTCTGCTTTTGAAACGAGCTCTGGGATTGGGCCGCGGCGGCGTCTCATCGCACTCGCTCCCAACCCACAAGCAAAAGCTGACACAAAGCCAAGAAGGAGGAAAGAGGAAGGAGAGGCAGCGCATGAAGGCGTTCACCAGCGCGTGCATGATTCTTTTCCTTTTTTTTTTTTTTTTTTTTTTTTTCTCACCAACAGTATCACGGCTCGTCTGTTAAACATGCATGTCCCGTTTACGCGTCTCTAAGTAGAGCTACAAATTCACGTGTTCCTGTCTAATTGGGGAAACGCCGCGCCAAGGACAACCCCTTCGCTAACGCACTTAATTGGATAATTGGCTTTCAGCCCCTGTGCGTGCACGAACAAGTCGGGCTTGTACCTGAGGCGAGAAGAAAACACTTTTATTAGGAGTATGCATGAAGTCAGAGGTGACGCATAAATAAAGGCAGCTCTTGCTCAGGGCGTCCTGGCGTCAGTGAGTTTGCCCTTTGACTGCATATTTGGAGTGCACTGCTGCTTTTTTCTTTATATTTGGGCTACTGGTATAAAAACCATGCAAATGCAAAAATCTCCTCCAAGAAAAAGGAAACTGCTAAAGTAGAATAAACACTGCCACTGATGTGCCTCCCAGTCTTCAGAACAGCATCGGACCCACAGTAAAATCAAACAGGCTGATCTTTTTCCTCACAGATCAGGGATCGCTGCGAGGGAAGTTCACTTCCAAAAGCAGCGCTTCACTGATGTCGACTCGGAGCGGCGAGAGCGTAGGCGTTCAGCTGGGACCATTATAATTACTGCGGTTTCAATCATTTTCCGCAGGCTCCACATCAAGGCCCGTTCCGTTCGCTTGCCGCCGGGCCTCTGTCCCGGTGACCCTGTAAAATCACCCACACCGCTGTTGTTGGCGGTTCCCGGCCCCGCGTGAAACGTCTTTACTCCTTCCCGCTGTCGAGCCAGAATCACGGCCCGGTGGTCTGACTCATTCCCTGCGATTCATGCCATACAGCGCGGTAGCTTGTATACAATGAGCAGAGAGGCAGACAATGAGCTGCTTCATCCCCAGGTATTAGTGTTTGATTAGACTGACTAGGCTTGTTTCCCCACGCAGCAGCCTGGTTTTTCATGGCATCGCGGCTGAGGTTGAAACGGCACTGGACCTCCTGCTGCCGCTGACTAGAACACCCAGCGCCTCTTGAAGCTCATCGAAATTTGAGATAGAAAGACACTCGTAGTTAAAACCTGCCTGACCACTTTATGTAATTGTACCGGCTGCGTTGAGTGGGAAACAGGTCTAACAATGCAGGAATTTGCTGCACGAGAGGCCCGTTTTTTAAGATTTTAACAAAATACTGTGAACAGTTGTTTTACAGTCACCGAATTCTTTTTTTGTCTATCCAAAGCCGGTTGGTACATAACAGATGGAAGTGGCCTTGGCGACCAATCTGTTTTCCCCTTTTGTGTGTTATGTCCACATTTGAGCAATAGGCTGCTGCAAAAAAGGACCCTCATGTCCTTCTGCTAACGCGTCGCATAGATTGATAATTTGACGTGCTACTGATATTAAAATACGTTTTGAACTCGCCTGGTTTTCTTTATTCTAGTTTGTGCTACACTGGTTTTTGCTTTCTTATCGTTTCACACATTGACCTGGTTAAACAAACCGTTCGCTCAGGTCACTGGGGTTGTGGACAACCAGAGGAACATACTGTCTGTCTTCATGAGTCCAACAGCCAAGCTGAACCTGTTTGAACATGTCACATTTAACCCACTGCAACTATTGCTTCTCCTGCATGGATTTCTTTTCTTTTTTTTTGCATAGATGATGAAATAAAGCTTGAAATAATTAACTCAGAGCTGTCAAGTCATCTATTTTCCTTGTGGCTGTGACATCGCATAAATCTCTGTAGCTCCAGTTGGTAAACAAAACCAGAAAATGATTGATAAATGGACTGACTGACAGGAAAGAAAAACTCTGTGCACCCTCTCCCTCTGTCTATCTCACACACACACACACACACACACACACACACACACACACACACACACACACACACACACACACACACACACACACACACACACACACACACACACACTCACTGCCAGATGGTAGAAAGCAGCAGATGAGAGTACATACATCACCTATTACTGTATTTCTACACTGGTATTTTTAACGTGATAATGTGTTTACAATCGATGTCACTGTTTCTACAGTTACATGTCCTCCATCATTCAAGGCAGGGGTCATGCTGTGCTGCCGCCACTAAATAAGCACTGCTGCCACAGGTAACCTACACAGTGTTTATTTTTGTTCTGCTTTTTCTGCTCCATGTTTCTGAAGCACACAATAGGACAAAGCTATGGGAAGAGTGTAAGGATATTAAAACTAAGGTAAAACAGAAGAAGAGATGGGAAGAGTCCACGTGAGATGCAGATTAAAGGCGACACAGGAAAGGAACTGCACATTTTATTTAATCTGACTCTGCATGTTTCTGGGAAGGCATTTACTAGATAAAGCAAATCTACACGGATTTATACACAGTGAAAATTTAAATTGTTTTCAATATGGCCTGTCATAAAAATTGATGATGGTTCACCTCCCATAATATTTGTCAGCCTGTGCTTCGTGAATAGATTGTGACAATGTGTGGGATGTCCCTTTGATAAATTTTGACTTGTCTTCTCTGTGCAACCACTTATTACTGCCAGATTGACAAGGCTGAAAATATACTGCACGCTCCATGTGAATGCATTTTGTGTTCTGTGGTCATACTGACTCACACTGGATGTTTTGTGATAAGATAAGGTTGAGACAAAACACTGTAAGACTAATAACCAAAAGAAATTTGCATTAAATATTACGAAGATATCTGAAAATGCAAATGAGTCACTACAATGACTGACATAATTAGTGGTAGTGGCTGCACCTGTGCTTCTTCCTGTAGTATTAAAACCTCCTTTGTCTGAATGGTCACCTATCGGTGGTTTTGGGCTTATTATGAAAACAATTCCTTTCTTCATCCATGACCATAAACACCACCTTCATCTGAAATACAAAAAAGACCAGAGAACAAATCCAAATAAAATGTTGACATGTTCAGACAGGTAATTACTTGTGCTTTTTGCGTTTTGTTTTAATTATCTGTGCAGTGGCAATGAACTCTATGATTACATGTAATTTGCATCTCTTCAAATACGCTACATCTAGTACGGCTCAGTCGGTCACAGTGACCTTTATATTATAATTGTTTGTCTTTACAATATTGAGGATTACTTTGTATACTACAAGCCTATCTACTGTCTCCCTTAATGCTGTGTTTGAAATGACTAGTGTACTATGTGCCTGACCAATGTGTTTACTTAGTCTGTTGTACACATCTGCTGCAAAGTAGTGTTGAATCTGAGAGGACATGTGCTGTATGTTTGGCTGAAATGAACTTTTGACCCTTTTTTTGGGAACCAAACTTTGTCAAAAGGCTTTTGGTCATTTTATCCTGGCAAAGAAATCTGGTGATAATATTATTAAGAATCACTCTGTTAAAAGTAGATACTTTATACATTTTCCAATCAAGAATCATCCATATAGCAGTCCTCTACGACAGCTGAGACCCAGTGACTGGGAAATTACTCAATAGAAGTGTCAGTTGTTAATTGGAATTTAACTAAAGGGAAGAATTCATAAACTCTATGAAATATAATAAACTGGGATGAACTCAACTTTGACATAAATATTTTTTGCAAGGCAGCACCACATTTTTAGAATAATTCAAAAACCAACATTAACAAAGGGAACTAATTAGGACATGTTTCTTTACGGACGGCTTTTAAGTGACACAGGAAGTGACTGTAACTACGCAACACCGTCGTTACCATGGTTACCATGGTTCTATTCTCTCAAAGTTTGCAATGCCTAAAGTAGAAGTGAAACATAGTGTTGGGGCAACAGATATTGCTAGTTAACGTTTAGCGACGCCTTAGCAACACACACGCTTTTATTACAGCTATTAAACTAGTAACAGAGTGAGATCACGTTTTTAAACGTAAAAGTCGGCGTTGAGCTTTAAACTTTAGCGAACATTAGCTCACCAATTTAAAAATGGAGCCGGAAAGGACGGAGCGCAAAACGATGCCATATCGTAAATATAACACCGGTGTCACCGATAAATACGCAACTCTTACTCCTCTGGTAAGCAAAACATTTCCTTGAACGTTTTTTACTATTATTCTAGCATGTATGTCAGTACTGTGTATGACATTAGCGTTAAATCGCCCTTTCATTAAAAGCTTTCAAAAAACATTAAATTTTGTGTTAAATCTGTGAGAAAATAATTTAAAGTCGTTGCTTTCCTTTCTTACTACTTTATGATATTTATTTTGTGATTTATCTGCAGGTCAACAGCTGCAAGTTGCACATTACTACTATCAGACCACCAACGCCGGAACGAGCCCAAAAGGTTTGTGAAATATAACAAGGCAAAAAGGAGGATGAATCATAAACGCTGTAAATTTCCAGTCCTTGCTTGGCTGCTTACCAAACGTTACAATTTTACAGGCTCACCGTCAAGATTGGGTTAAAGAAACAAAGCTGATTAGTACTACGCATCACTGGAACCCAGGTAAGAGCTTTTGTCCAAGTCAGGATCTTCTTGTATTCACCAATGCCCAAGATAATCCAATTTTACTATGGATTATTTGGATTTATTTATTTGAAATAAATATACAACATATAAACTGTGAGGCTTTTGGTCTCATCATTTTCTATTGCTCTATGCAAAATGTAGAATCTCTCGCAGGTGGTGCTTGGAGCGGCTTACTTGCAGTCCAAGAAGCTCGAGACAAAACAACCCACAGTGCAGGGGTCAATTACTACTATAATGCTCTAAACCCTCCCAAGTCAGCAGGTAAATATAGTGGTTAAGGAATATGTTATGTAATTAGAAAATATGTGAACATATCTGTGTGAATAAATCTGCATGTAACATCCATGTCAGGTGGCTCTGGGAGGTCATGTTACAACTCTGGTTTTCCTTTTACACGGGTGCCTCACGAAAGTCCTATATCGAGTTTTCAACGGATCGACTTGGACAGGTGCCCCCTACTCTCTTTATTCATTTGATCAAAGTTGCATATTTTTATTGCAGTCACTCTGAAATAGGCATGTGATTGGTGTTATGTAGGGAAAACCAATCAAGGTTTCCTATTATTGTTCCATTTCTTTCAAATGTATTTTATGAGGTCTTTCTGGCTTCTTAGCAATTACAGTTGGATTATTAAGTCAACAACAAAGAAAAAGAAAACAGGTAAATGCCTCAGAGTTCCACCAGGGAGCAGCAAAGGCCCTTAAGATACCCACACATTGTCTCCTTAATTCAGTGTTTGCTGATAAAGAACGTCTCACTGGAACTATTTATAGTGAAATAAAAAATAAAGTTACTTTGGATTACTATATTTTATGTCTTCAAAGTTAAATACTGTTGCTTAAAGAACACATTTTGGATTGTATACAGTACATTGCACATATTGTTTTTTTATTATGCAGGCACTCTCTGGAGCATTGTCCTCAGCTGAGCATTATGAATGAAGTGCAACTTCTTAACCTTCAGCACAACCTAATCACAAAGATTCAGCATTTGTCACACATGCAACAACTGGTTTCTCTCAACCTGTACAACAATCGGATATCTGAAATGTCTGGCATTGAAGCACTGAGCTCTCTGAGGATCCTTATGCTGGGAAAGAACAGGTTAGTCGTTAGTGCAATGATAGTTACTGACTGAAATATATTGAATAGGTTTGTGTACTGAATTTCTTTGGATTCAAAGAATGCATTGCATCTAAATCTTAGAAACAAGTATGTGTTTAGCTTTATTTTATTTAGACTTGTTATAAAAATGTGATCAGAAGGAAGATGAAAGTAACAAATCTCAGTGAATGACTCTACTCTTTTGATTTACCGTACTCTTATGGCCGCATGTGTACCACAAATGAGGATTTCCATGCCAAGACATTTCAACAGAGTGTAATTTGATCTAAATCCATAAGGGCAAACTTGAACAATAAGTTACTGTTCACTACTGTATGCTCAGCTGCCTGTGGGAATGCAACCTTTTATTTCACTTGACCACATTTGACAAGAAGTTCACACAGCTGAAAGTGACTGCACCTAAAATCTAATTTAAAAAACTACAATAAGTGGATTGTTGACATACTTAACATATACTCTATATTACCTGTACATTTTATATAATATTTTCCATCACTTCACCTTTCACTGAAATGTCTCAGAATTCATGAAATATGCTGCCTGGAAAACCTGTCCAAGCTGAACATCCTGGATTTGCATGACAATCAGGTACTGTTTATTTACACTTATCCCGCCCGCAGCATGTTCACATATTTACTTAGGCTAATTTCTACTGAGTAGAGATGAATTCTGCAAAAAAGTGCTACTCTACTCGAACAAAAAAAAAAACAATGGCAAGAAAATGATGGGTTGGATGTAATGATCATCATTTTAGCTATCTCTGTTTTTAGAATTTGTTTCTTAGCATTTCTTTTGTTCGCAGTATAGCTGTGAAAACAAAGTGCAAATAATTAGAACCCACAAGCGATTGGCTTGGGTCAACTCCCACATTAGCTTGTTCAGTGAAACCAGCATAATTTATGTCTCAGCAACAGTCATACAGCTTTTAGTATTGGCAATGAACCTGCCTATAGTGTAGCAGAATATATCTTTCTGTAATTTATTTAAGTGTGAATCTGTTGTTTGGCACAGTTTGTTTAGGCACATGTGAACATGGCATATTGATACTAAAAGCCTGATTTCAGTAAAATGAAGACAGAACAGAAAGGCCTGCTTTGGTCAGAACAGTGTTTTGCCAGCAGGCCGCCTACGCCTCTCCTTAGAGAGCTACTCTGGTCCTGGTTTACCCCTCCTTTTCTGATATCAGCTACTCTTTACAGATATCCAAATTACTAGTCAATGACTTCTGCAGTGTTATTTTCCTGATCTCAAGCTGAGTCCTTTTGTTGTGTTTTTTAAATGCATCTCTGCACCCTGTCAAAAGTGGCTTTATAATGAATTTGTAAATGGAATCCTTTGTACTGTTCTCATTTTTGCATTCACAGGTGGTTATTTCCTGGCAGAGACCTATTGACTAACAGATGATGAGTTATTGTTCGCTGTAGAACTGTGTTGGTTTTCAGTCAGTGACCTCAAAACCTCCTGTTTTGCGTTTAGATAACAGTTCAGTCACCTTTATTGCACTTCATCCAGTTTCATCAGGGAACCAGCATTCACTCTAACACAGTCGGCTGCACAATGATGCACGAATGAATTTGAATAATGTTATGACTCTTTACCCAGTTACAGTAAGTCTTCTTTGGTCTCGATTTGCCATAGAACACCAGCTGATGGGCATCTTGTTTGTGTGCGACAATGTTGTTCTTCCTTTCATGGATGACATTCATTTCAGCAGCAGGATATGTCAAAGGAGATACGTTCTTTAGGAGTATGCAAACAATCCACACTCTTAGTGGCCAAGTAGTGGGCTTACAATGTGACCTGACATTGCTGGATACCAAGTCCTCAGTTAGGCAGTGGTGTTTTCCACTCGATCAGTTTCACTTTAATACTTACACAAGACAGCAGAAAATGCCCTACAGGGTCTGTAAAATGAAGACAAAGTATCATGTCTATTGAGCAAACGATAACCTATCTTACAAATCAAGATGATGATTTTGATTTAGCATGTCTGAGTCAGTCATGTGTGGACTCACTGCACTCGGGTATAGGGTGAAGTCGCTGCCACTAATAACACTTTCATAGTTATCTGTGTTCTTGTTTGACAACACATAATCTTTCTGCTTTCCTACTGTGCTTTGACCCAGATCCACAGGATAGAAAACATATCTCACCTGAACGAACTGCAAATATTGAACCTGGCAGGCAACAACATCTGTAGAATCGAAAACCTGCAGGGCCTGGACTGTTTGACTGAACTCAACCTAAGGCATAACTGCATCTCTTTTGTGGTGAGGGACCTCTTTTTCACTTAATTTAAAGCCTTTTATTCACTGGATGCTTGCTGTGCTACACAAAAATACAGAGGAAATTGTGCCTGTAAACGCAGCCTCATTTCAAACCAAGGCTTTGTGTAACACTTTTTTTCTTGCTAGAAAGAAGGAGTTATAAAATATTCTATAAAAAGTACAAAAAACCTTCTCAACTACAAGCCAGGTTGCTAGAGAAAAACATTTGGTTTTAGCTACTATTGTAGTAGATGCTTTAGGAATTTGTATGATTTTGTATTTTAAATGGAGGCAGCTGTCCTGTCTCACAGTACATCTAATGCATCAATCACTTGCATTGGACAAATGTTCGAACCTGCTCCCATAATGTTTTATCACCATTGCACTTTCAAGAGCTGATCAGGTGTCCAGATGTGTAATATTATCTGTACTGGCAAAATGTCTGCATCTGAATGATGATACATTTACAGTAGCAATGGAAGATACACAAACAGTACAATGCACAAGTACACTCAAGTTATTTGTACTTTGCTGCAAAATTTGCATTACATGCTAATTTTACTGCACTACTACTTATGTATTACCTTTTTTGAAAAAAATCCTTATAAGCTTTTGTATTGTAAACACCATAAAATGTGATTCATACTGTATAATAGGAGAAAGACACACAGACTTTCTGGAGCATTGAAAAAGAACCTGGATGTTATAAAGACAGAAATTTGCTCCCTTTGGTTTCCATAGTATTAATCTAAAAAAACAGAACACAGCATGCCAATACAGGCCATTCATTTGTATCCACATTCCCCAAGCTCTTTCTCTTTTCAATGTAGAAAATAAACCTCCTTCCATCACTCACCCTGTGCACCCTGTGCATGCAAGTCCTAATCAAGAACCACTTCCAGGTCTAATTATCGGATGTAATGTATTTTTCTTTGATATACAGGAGATGAAAAATCCTTTCTCTCAGCAGATTCTCCAGTCTCTGTCATTAGTGGTGTTTGTTGCCAAGTGCTGATATCAGGCACAAAGTAAATAACCGACCCACAGATGTCTGGTTTTTCCCCTCTCATAATAGAGACGGCAGAGAAAAGGTGGAATTCTGGACCACAATAAAAATACATTTACATTCTTGAGTTGGTTATGCTGTATGTATGCTGCTATGCTCTACATTAATAATGTGTTGCAAAATGTAATATATTTAACCTTTCAACAAGTTGAACTTAGAAATACTACTGTTGTGTTTAATCAAAACCATTGTAAAATTGAAAATTTTTAAAAATTAAATTGTTCAGTCGTTTTGATTATGACCTCGTTTAATAATAGCAACACAATAATGAGCACATAAAGACACAACAAAAGCAGAGGCCAGATGTCTGCCAGATAAGCTTACATCTCAAGTATTCAGTGAACAATCAGGAAATCCAGCATCTTACAATCTTATACAGTCCACACATCCACATGTTCTGCACCTGTGTTTGCTTGAACAAATTGTATTCTTTTTTGTGGTATGAGACAATGATGATGAGCTGTAGCCCTTTGTTTACTGTGAAAAATTAAGACGTGCACGCTGTTTGTGAGACAATGGAGTGGGTGCATGACGACAGGCGCACAAAAAGGCTTAAATACACACCCACAGACACACACACATATTCAGTAACAGAGATCTATTATCTGATTGGTTGTGATCAATCAAGTCTTTGGGAAAACAACCACATTGGTGGGCAGTTGTTATGCAGCACGTCAGTTCAGTGATGACATCATTCCGTCTGAGATGGGGCTTCTATATTTAGTCTCAGGCGGCGTTCACTGGCTGCTGCTCCACCAGCATCCATACAGGGACTGGCAAAGGCAGGGTCTCTGGCTGGTAGATGATCAGTGCGAAACTAGCACACAGTGGCATGACTTGCATTTTTTTTTCCAGGAATAAGACAAACATTATGCCGCATTGTTGAGACAGGGCATCATTTCATTTCACTCATCTTAAATAATGTGTTTGGCTGATATATTAAATATCCTTCCTTATACAGCTTTGTAATTAAATAGTTTTTCAGTTATTAGAAACAAATATTTGCTTGGAGCAGCAGATTCTTCGTAATTATAGGCTTAAAGTCAGTAAGGATTTCAAAGTCAAGCAGGTTAAGCTATCGCTAAGCTAAGCTAGAATCCTTGTGTGAGTCAGGTTGCCATAATTAGGTTATGGGGAATTATGATATTAGGTTATATTGATATTAAAGATGATATTAGCAGATATGTCTGCTGTGTTTGTGTCAGTGAAAGGCAAAAAATGAAATGGTTTCTGCAACCAGCCTTTCTCTAAATAAAAAAAAACAGTTTGCACTATGAAGTAAAAACTAACATACAGTAGCACACTAGCGTTGCTACTGGTGTTGCACACTAAAGTCAGCAATTTATCCAGTGGGATGGATAACCCAGGGATGAGTAAGACTGTGCCATATTTAAACAGCTGTGTGGGTTGTGGGAGACGTCCCAGTGCGGGGTCTGTGCTGCATTGTGGTAATGTTCCAGGCTAAGATGCTAAGCTAACATTTTATTTGAATGGACCCTGCTAACAATGCTGGAGGAGGGTGTGAGGCGGTGGCTGCAGTACGGGCGGACGCTGACGCAGCTCATTCAGACTGCTGATGGGAGTGGGCTTGTTGCCTCGAGCGTGTGCCGGCATGATGTTAACCATCCACACACGGAGCAGACTTTGATTCCAGTGAACCTGATTTTTCACATCTTCAATCTGATTAGCTGAATTTGTTGTGGTTGTAATCTTGCCTTCATCTCCGTCTGTCCTGTTCAGCTTGCCATTCAGTACCCGGTTCTTTACTCCACCCCTCATAAATATTGCATTTATTTTGATGCGGATCTATACATCATAGCCGTGCTTTGTTATGAGGTGCGGTAGCTGGAATCCCACTGCATGTAAAACTAGAAATGTATTTCAGTGAGCCTTCTGCAGTAGAGGATCTCTGCATTAGCGCAGCGCACGTTACGCTCCCTCCCCTCCCCCTTTTCTCCTCATGCTCTCCATCTCACTCTCTCTCTGCGGCCCCTCCTCTCCATGTGCAGACAAGGCAGCGTGCTCTGTGTGTGTGTGTGTGCATGCGCAGCTCGGATGCTGTATGCTAGAGCTGAGAGCTGCAAGGTGACTGAGGGAATGGAGAGGGACACAGAGGTCTGACGACAGTGACGATGCAGCGCCCTCTCGCTGGGTACCCTCTTTCCTCTGCATCCCTCCATCTCTCTCTCTTCCCTCTCCCTCGCTCTCATTTTCTTTCTCTTCCCAGGCTGAGGTGGAACGCCTGCCCTGCTTGCAGCGCCTCTTTCTCAGTGGCAACAGCATCACCAGGTAAGACCTCATACCGCTTAACTCCTTCCTCCCCACGGGGCAGGGGCAGGGATAGTGGCCTGACAGTGCTACTGTACGTCCCCTCCCTTGACTCTTGGCCAGGCTTGACTACCAGTCTGCAGGCAAACAGGGAGTTCTGCTGTAGTGGGCAGATTTTTAACCTGGAAAAAAATCCTGGTTCTTTATTGTTACTAATTATGTTGTTGCATTTGTGTATATTTTATTTTTTAATTTCTTATTTAATTTTTTTTTAAGTTAGAGAGTGAAGAAGCTGACTGGGGAAATGGTTGTAGAAACAGTGTGTGGGGCCAGTGAAATGTTACTGTAATTCTTTATAAAACACTTTTTCAGTGTCTGTGTATTTTCTGCTCTGGTTTCTCACTCATTAAAGCTGCTTTAAAATTGCTTGGTGCTTGCTTTATGGAGGGGCTCTCTTGTTCAGGGTGGGACAAGGGTTCATTAGTCTCCCTGAGCATATTCACCTTGTGGTGTGATAGATACGACCTGACGTTTTAAGCTAGTTCTGCTGTTCGGCTGTCTGTATGATTTATTGTCCAACACATTGTTGCAAAGAGAATCGCCGCAGAGAAAAAGCAACAAATAATCAGTATGCTCCCAATGGAATTTATCTTTATCCTTAATTACTTTTTATTGGAACTTTTGGATTCAGGGGCAAAAATATCCACATACTGTAGTAACAGTAGCCAGAGTACTGATAGCCAGGCACCACTCCTAATGCTTTCTAATGAGTGTAAAATACACAATACCACATACAAATACATGCAATTATTTCATATTAATTATACATATTAACTATTTAAATATAATGGCACAGTCAATCTTTGAGCAAATAACATATGAACTGTTCTTATTGGTAATTGTTTGCACTTTTACTCCAGAAAGGAAGTAGAGTTTTGCTTTGTTTTTGTTAGTGCTTTCACAATCGTCTTCCCTCATGGTTGTAATTATTTTAATAGTTCATGAAAGGTTATTATCCTAACTAACCCCTGGCTATTAGGGACAGTGTAGTGTAGCAGGTTTTTCTGTATTCAAGTGATTCATCAAAGTTATTATCACAAATTTGGAATGATGGAATCTCCACTGCTTCACAGAACACAGCTTTGCTTTTGCCACAGGGTGATATCAGCAGTGTAACAGTGTTTTTTCTCTCCTGATTGCCTCCTGAGTAATGCCAGGCTGCCAGCGTGCCTGCAAAATCACCAGTTTATAAAGTCTTGTTTAGCTTGGTCTAGATTAGAGGTTTAGGAATCTAAACAAGCCAGCAGCTGTCTTGTTTGACTTACTGCAGGCTGTGGGTAACTCTCCTATGCATAGATCACGACTGTGCCTCTTTATCATTTATAAGGCATTGAATGTACCTTGTTTTGAATTGGAGATTTGTGGCACGTGTTGCTTTACTTTGATCTAAATGGAGCTGTTTCCTCTTTCTGTTGTAGTTTCGATCAGCTAGCCTGTCTTGGAGAGTCACGCTCCCTTTCCGAGCTCACCCTGGATGGGAATCCTGTAGCCCTGGAGACATGGTACAAGCAGGCCGTCCTGCGCTGTGTGCTTCACCTGAGACAGCTGGACATGAAGCGCATCACAGTAAGATTAAAATGTTTTCTTATGCCCATGTGTTTTTAACCGTGAACTGGTCATTGGCCAAGTGCTTTGTATTTCAGCTATAGCCGGAAGGATATTTAAATGTAATTAATTTAAATGGGTTCAGTTTAGACACATTGAGAGCAGCAAAAGGGCAAACATATTTATATGAACTTGTGTCTAAATTGTATTTATAAAAGCCTGTGTTACAGCGCAATAATATTTTCTCAGTCTTTCTATATTTTTTAATAAAGTTAATGACCCTGACGCAGCAGTTTGGCCCTCTGGTCTGCTGAAGGCACCTCTGCTTTTGGTTCTGTTCTGTCCATCTTTGCTGGTGGTACATCACTTTCTGTTGTAAATTCTCTGGCATCATCATCACCACCATCATCATCATCATCACCACCATCATCATCATCATCATCATCATTATATACACCTGTTGTGTATACAGAATGGTATACCTGTATTGCAGAGTTCTTTAGAAAGTTACTGTTACTTGTTTGTTAGTGGGGCCCAGCTCAATGTTGAGCAGCCCGTGCGCATTAAATATTCCCTGTTATTACAGACTTGTTAGTTTGTCTGCATTAGAAGCCATTGGTCAGTCTGTTGGCCTTTTGGCTCCACCAGTAGGAGCACAGTGGCTCCTGTCAGTGTTTGTGAGACACCTAAAACTTTACTGTATATCAGTATCTGCACATATCCTGAGGGCCCCTACATGTTGATTCTTGACTGGTACTCTGTATTGACATAAGGGTTATTATTATTTATCACACCTCAAACTTTAGATGAACTCTCTCCCCTTTCATTGGCAAGGATGCATATCCATGTTCTTGGTGATGCTCTTTTCTCTAATCTTTGTTTTTTCAACATTAACTTTTGCAACATTAATTATGTTCTTAGTGCCATATCAGTGTAAAATAAGAATTAGCTATAAATCTTATGCGTGTATATTCAGTCTGACAAAATGTTATTCTGAAACATAAAAGTGAAGTCATTATATTTATACAATGTGCTAGGAAAGTGTTGCAATAAAATATTTACATGCTTTAAGGGGCTTTCAGCAGGGACCACCCCCGTCTATGGTTGTGTTTTAAAGGAATCTAAATGCACATACAACACACATTTCCCTCAGAACATACTGCGGATATCTCTATTTTCGTTAATTTTCATATTTTTGCTGAATTGTAATACACATACACTTTGCAACAGGTTTAGCAAGTTTTATAACCTTATGTCCCTCCAACAAATTACTAAAGACAGACTTCTGTCTAAAGTTGTCATTCCTGACTATACCACTGTTTTATTTTCAGAAAATTTGCTTTCGCAAATTCTCAGTCAATCTTTTCTGTGTCTTGATATTTTTGCAGGGAAAACTTTGATGTATCCACTGAACATCAAGCCTTACGATTTAATTGATGTAAAAAACATGTCTATAGTCAGAAAAAGTTTAATTTGGTTATTTAATATGCAAGATGTACCAAAGTAATAGCAGATTGTGAATAAAACAGGAATTATAGATTACTGCTCTGATTATTTACCAGATGTTGTCTCTTGATGTGCCAGAATTCTTTAAAAACTAAATAAGGAACTTTCAAACAGCTGGTCAAAGATATTCTCAGCTGCTGTACAGTATTCCATGTTGATTAATGCAATATATATAATTCTGTCTTTTATACTGAATATAGTGTAGGTAAAATTTTAGCAACCTTAAAAATTTTCATTGAAATGCTTAAACCAAATGAGTGCTGTAATACAGCACCCTTTGCAATCAATAAGATATTGACCAGTTTCACAGAATATGGTATTTTCCCTCTTAAAAGCGACAGTTTAAAGTGTCACGTAGGTCTGGCATCGTAATTGCTTATTCTCCACTAGCAATTCCTGCTTTGACTCCAGCAAGGCGAGCGTTTTGCCTCTATTGATCAGACTGAGCAACGTCTCTGCTGCCTCATCACAGACAGCTAAATATCCCCCAGCTCTCAGCTGGTATACTGAGATTGTGTCGGCAGCATTGCATTCTGGGAATTTTGGCTTTCCCCAACAGCTGGGCTCAGTTTATCCGAGTCTGGAAATCAGACAGATAATCCTATGATGCACTAGGTTGGTGTGAGAATTTCTCTCAGCCAGCATAGTGGTCCTGTTCTGACGTACGGAACAGTAGTCCTTTGCAGTCTCCCCCCTGAATAATTTAGAGCACATGAATGGAGCAACACTTTGATTGCATTAGCTTTCTTTTTCAGGACGAGGATCGGCGCATGGCTGGTGTGCAGGCTCGGAAAGAGGAGGAGAAGAAGAGGGAGAGTCACAAGCAGACTATTCATAAGGTACCAGTCTCTTCCTGATTTGTTCTTGTTGTCTTTGTCTGCCCAGATTTACAGTTTAAATATAGACACAGTAATCAGTATGGGACTATGTTTCAATAAAAAAAATCAAGTGATTTTGAACGTATTAAAAAAAAAAACGTTATTGAAAAAAATAAGGATAATTTGCTGCAACGGTGCAAAGCTAAATGAACAGTACACAACTCTGATAAGCAACAGCACATTTTAGAATTTTAGAAACACTGCATACAGTAATATACTGTACAAAGAAGGCTTACCTGAATAAATACCACAGTAATCTGAATCTGTTCTCCTTTGTGATGATTCGTTGGGGTATTGTTTAAGTGGCCCATTAAATTCTCATTTTTGGAAAATTGCAAAGCACACAATAAATCAGTTCTACAGGAGACAAGTGACTGTTGAGAATTAGTATATAAAATGGAATTAGGTACATTGGCCACATAGGTTCTGCTTTTTTATATTAGGTTTGATTTAATCAAACTGACTCTCTGTCCTGCACATTAGCTTTGCTGTATATGTGTGTGGATGTAAGTACATATTGATGTAATCCTTCTGTGTTTGTATTACGCTGCTGTTTTTTGCTGAGAGAAAGCCTCAGTGTGGAATGCTTTGTCTCTCAGTAACCTAACTCCTGCTAATCCCCAGAAAATGTTATATTGAATGCTGCAGCCAAGGGTTTATAAGGGCAAAGGACTCACGATGAACTGATACTGACTCACCCCTGCATTGGGGAGTGGCACATTCCAGGACTAAGCATATCAAAATTGCAGGTTGGCCAGGAAAGAACAATTAAGGAATTGCAGAGGAGCAGCAACGAGGATGTCACTTTTAATGCTTTAAGAAAATATGACAAGTACAACACAGCAACATGCGTTTTCTACTCTGTATTATCATCCTTAATATTATACAGTATTTCAAAGACTCTGTCACAATCCATCCATTAAGTTAGTAAAGGCCCTTTTTCTCTGCTCTGGAGAAATGTCACTAAAATATTCTGTCTGTTGTGTGTTTGTGCTGGTTTCCCTTTTGTGTTTTTCAAGGAGAAACGGCGTCTTGCCATTCGTAACGCAGCACAGCAGTGGGAGGGGGTCAAAGCCTGCCTGGAGCTGCCACCAGCAAATGGCGCTAAAGAGGAAGTTAGTCCGGAGAACAGCCCTGCCCACAGCCCGGCCCAGACCAATGGCCTTGCACAGGACCCTTCTCCAGAAGAGCCAAGGTAAACGGCATATTTAAACACATAGGGTCACTGGCTGGTGTCGTAGCAGTGTTTATGTATCTCTGTAGTCTCTGTACTGTAGTTTCTCACAGAATCTCAAAAAATGTCACTTTCAAAAAACAAAGTTTGTTTTTGTAAATCTGAAACTCAAAGCATCCATTTTTTGCTGCATGTCAGTTCTAACAAAACTATAAATCTATACTGTTTTGTGCTATGAAGTTTCATTGGATCAAATTATGTTAGTGGCAGCAGTAAACTCTCCAATAGTTCTGTTATTATTAATTCTATTATTCTAGCTCACTTAAAATAAGGCAGTCATTTTGTGTGGCTGACTAAGTAAGTTCTAAAAGACTTACCTAGAAGTTTTTACAGTCTTCTGCTAGATTTGCTACTGTCCAATTGAATCTCAAACCTTGTTGCTGTATTTGCTCATGCTGCCACTGTTTTAATAATGTGTTTTCTTATTGTTATCAATAGAGCATATTCATATTTGCCAAAACTAGCCAATTCAAGGAAATGCTTATTTTCATCATTGGAAAGGACTTGGAAAAAGTTGCTCTGCTACCAAGGATTTTTATGTATATTTATTTATATTTAATCAGACGGATAAGTCCTGGTTCGGGACCAGAGCGACCATCAGGGGGAACAGAGATCAGACTTCGCACCAACAGTCGTCCAAACAGCCCACGAGACTCAAAGTAAGACATAAACTCGCTCAATCACACAGATGTATGTCATACAATATACCATTTACAGTAAAAGTCACTCACTCACCCAGCCAGCACTATGTCAAATAGTCAAACCAAACAGTGAAAAAACTTTACATGTGTCTCATTTATGCCAAACATCTTATATATATTGTGTCCTAGTACCAGACATTTCTTGTCATTAAAAATGTTAAGCCATCTTTCTGGCATCTACACTACTCCTTTTGCATTATTGCATTGTTGAACTCTAACAGCTCATAAATCAAACACACATCCTGAAATACTCTGACCCATTTATAAAACCAAGGTAGTGGATATTGGCTATTCTTGTGTTCTGTGGTAAAACCTTCCTTTCTGCACCAGAATGTCACAATGGCCCTAAAGGTCAATGCAACACGGTATTTTAAAAACTCTGTAACCATCACTAACTTGAAAGAGAAACAATACAGTGAGACAGAACATTAAAACCAAAATACCTGGTAATTTGAGCTGTTTCATTTAAGCATGTGTAGGTTTATAGAGGGGTTATAATGCCTACACAGTGCAGCTTAGATCACCTCAGAAAGCTGTTGAAGTGCTACATGCTGAGGAAAATTATACCATCCTCCCCCACGTGGATCATAAAAGGGGCAGATGATGGATGAGCTTGTCTCTGTCTTTTTTAACTGCTCAGTCAGTGAAACTGTGTGTGTGTGTGTGTGTGTGTGTGTGTTAGGAACTGGAATATTCGTAAACTCTGAGTGTATGACTGAGAGTTAGGTAAAATGTAGAAAAAACATAAGGGAGAAAAATACAGCTTTAGCAGTGTAACTAGGTTTCTCCAGCCCAAACATTTCCTCCTCGTATTATATCGAATAAGGCACATTTATTACTGCTTGGCAAGCCTCATAGCGTTTATTTACACAGATATTAATAGATTTTAAATGGTATTGTTGATAATTTTGCTTAAATGCATGTCCTTTTTGAATTGTAGCATTTTTCAGTTTTCACAGCATTCTTGGCCAATGTGGAGTGACCAAGCCCTGTTTATAGTTAATATACAACAGAACAGAATAGAATATAGAATAGATGAAAAAAATCCACATCTGATCTCTGGTAGGCATTAGCATCCCTAGTTTGGTGAAAAATTAGAAAAAGTCAGTGTTGACAGCAGACTTAACATAATACTGTCACTACAGTAACTTATGAGACAATTATTTGTGTTACTGCCAAAGCACAACTGTGATGCAGGCCCAACTTTATTCTCATGTGAATGATTAAGTTTGATTTTACTGCATCCTTGACAGATGGGAGTAGAGATGCAATGCAGTGGAAAAGCTGCAATATAAAAGAAAAGTCCAGTACTGGGATTGGTTAGATGTTAAGGTCTTACATTGATGCAATAAATAATCGTTTTAGGATCTTTGGCAGTTTTGGACCTAGTAAATTAATATGTTATTTTCACAGCCGTGAGAAAGGAACCCAATTCTTGACTCAAGTGAAATATGACATCTGAACCCACCACTGGTATCAGGCTCCATGGCTCTGCACCCAATAAGGGCACATCTGCAGTGCACTAGTTAAAGCAATTGCTTCCACCTTTTATAGCTCAAAAAGTGGAATTTCAAATTGCAAACACTGTAGAGAGGTTACTAGTGAAAAAGAAACCTGAGCAATGATTGAAGGTGTAACACCTGGTTGTTTTCTGGTCTTACTCTTTGGCGAAAAATGTTCTATCTTTTCAGGAGATTTTTCAGTTGGAGTTTAGTAGGTTTGTAGTAGCAGTAGCAGCAGCAGCAATGATAATTCTGCCATTGGCCTTTTAATATATTCCTTTTTTTAATATATTCCTTTCAGAAAAACATAATGGCTCATATTGTACAACATGCAGTATGAGAGTAATGGACACTGATACCATAATAATCATTGAATTTGGAAATTCCCATTCTATTTTCTAAGGGTCAGGCTGTATTGAATGTTTAACCTGGCTAATATGTTTGCTCACAAGTGTCATTTGTGGTTTGTTTTGTTGAAAACACACAATTAGACCTTTTACTAAAGACCAGTCAAAGCACAGCTAATGTCTCAAGTGGTCCTGCTGTTGTTTGTTGTAAGACACATATTTTGCCTGTCCACCTGTTTTATGGATTATCAGTAACGTCAATCTTCTGTAGGATACCTCTAATACTACAATAACATTGATAACTATTTTAACAATTAAAACACAATGTTCCTGTAGCTTTATTTACAGTATAGCTTTTTTATGTTCTCAAGTATTGATCTTTGCAGTGTCCGTTTTCTCCTTTCTTATTCTACACTATCCATGTCCGTCTGATGATACTGTTGCTGTGGCCTGCCTCACTACCCAAATACATAAATGGGAGGGTGTGAAATATAAATACAGTTGATTAGGTTGTCGGCGAGCTGACCCAGATTTATCACTCTGTTGAGTAACATGCAGTTCCCCATTATGCTCAATAATTCCTTGAGTGTCAGCCCCCCCAAAAGGCTGTGTATTGGCTCGCACAGGAAGATATTGCCTCCTTGAGACCCAAATTCTTGATTCTCATGACTTTCTTATTAGGAAAGGGCACTTCATCTGTCTCATACTGAATATTTGCTAAATATAAATGACTAAGCCACAGAGTATCCTGCAGTAACTGTAATGTTTTTCCTCCACCTCACACAATGCTTGCTTTTACATGTTTTTGTGTGTCTTGCTTGCAGGCTCGCAGAGGCAGGGAGCAGTGGTGTTCAGAGTTTGTCCCTGTCTGACAGCCACCTGGCAGAGCTGGACGGAGACACCCTGCGTCTATTTGGACCCGGGGCCCTGGAGGCCCTGGAGAGGGGCTGGGGAGTTCAGACCGCTAATGCTGTCGCTGTAATAACCTTCCGCTATATCAATTTTGACGCCATTGTACCAACACTGCCGCGAATAAGAGTCAAGTTCCCCAATCTATCGGTGAGAAACAAGCCACATACAGTACTATTATTATTTTCATTTTAGTTTTTGGTCAAGGTTTAATGTATTTAAAGATAAATGCCATGTCATGACATTAGAAGGATTGTGTCTAAATAGATAGGGTACTGATACCAAGGAGTAAAAGTATTTATTAATCAGCAACTTCAACTCACCTAAATTTTCTCCTGACAAATGTTGCTGTATTTTTATTTTTAACTCACGAACCTCTGCCTTTTTATTCTACAGCATTTGATCTTCCTGGAATCTAATATCAGCCGTTTGCCACAGCTAGCAGCCCTAGCTCAGGTGAGGCGTCTGGACCAGCTGACCATCCACCCGGAGGGCAACCCAGTGGTCAGTCTGGCTCTGTGGCGCTCATTTGTCATCTACCGCCTCCACCACTTCAATCTGCAGAGGATCAATGGCCAGGAGGTGAGGGCCATAGTGTTGTATGAAGATTGTGTATAAAACACCAATTTCACTCATCATGAGATATGCTACAAATTGTTTAACATACTACTTGCCACATCAGTACTGTCAACTTAGCGTAGAATGAATAAACTGAAGTCTGGGAACACATGCATGTGAACTGCAGCTTTACTGCTTGGTGCATAAACTTTATTTAATATCAATCAGTGGCTCATGCTTTGCTGTACGCTGTCCATATTTGTCCATCTGTATCAGGTGACCATGAATGACGTAATTGCTGCAGAGCGTGTGTTTGGGACTCTGGGTCATATAGCAGCCACTGAAACTCCACGTTGCCGACTGCTCCTGCTGCTAGAGGAGTCCAGGTGAGCGTTTGGTCTCAGATTTTAAACTGCGACACATAATTAACTACCATTTAATTACAGGTGCACGATGTGTCCTGGGCTGTGTACATTTGTATGTTTGAATATGTCAAGAATGTGTGGATCCCAAATGGTTACTTACATGAGTGAGTTCCAGCTTTAGTGTGCAGGCTGCCGTACATGTACGTGCATGCCTGTGCATAAAGTATTGCGCGTGTGCACGTGAATGGGAAGTGTGAGACGGTGAGACAGAGCTGGGCACCGAGGAGCCAGGAGAATTAGACCGTGGCTCACAATAAGGGTGGGTACTTGGCGCTTTGGCATGAGCATTCCTCTCTTTTTCCAGCCAAACGCTTTTGAGGTCTGCCCTTCAAGTCGATGAAAAGTGATTTTGCAAGGCAAAGATCTGTCAAGGCAAGGCAAATATATGTGAGATAGAATGCGATGCTTTTAATGATTACAAACTCAGGCATCTATAAAAGACAAACTTAGGAGAAGTTGTAAAATGTTTCCAAACTCTTTCTGTCCATGTTACAATCTTACTTGTTTTGAATTACTAGCCTAATTAATTTGTGGCTTCTGGCTGCCTGTCACCTTAATGCTTGCACACACTGCTGTGAATAGATAATATACAATAGCCCAAGGCCGACGACTATTATCACAAAGCTGATGTCTAAATAAGCACAAATGTATTTTTTGGTTTTGCCAAGTGCATAAATGATAAAAAAAGGAAATGAAAATGATGCAGCACAATGACTAGAACATAGTGAAAGTGCAAATATAATTTTTCACTTTCTGTTCCATGTTTGTACAGAGTATTTATTACTGCACCCAGTGGATTTTGGTCTTGACACTGTTGAGATGTCAGTGTGGAAAGAAATGCTTTGACACTCTGGGGTTTAAGGATTAGTTCCTTCTGGGACCTAGCTACTGTAAGGTGCTTTGCATGTCACAGTGTATGTATGGCTGTGACAAATCTCTTGTTATGTAAATGTTCAGCTTCTGCAGTCTTTACCCACATTCATATGGAATCTATTATCTCAAAAGTCAATGTTAAATGAAATGCACATAAAGATCTGTTTAACTCTGCATAAAAATTGGTTATTTTACAAAAGCCAACTACTGTATAGTATTTTACACCCTTGAGTTTTATGTTACCATTGGCTGTAACCCCAAAATGGGGAAATTCTACATGAAATGTAGTAAAGCATTCTAAATATATTGCATGAACATAATACAATCAGGTAGGTCTAGGTTTGTTGATTGATAAATACAACAACCTCTTTCTCCCTGTGTGATTCTGAGTGACAAACAAAGACATACATGCTCAGTCCTACCTTCCTTCAGCGTGTTACTGTTTTAATCATAATGTCTGACTGACATGCACTCACTCTCTCAGACGGTCTTATCCTATATGGAATGTTTGCCTGCAGCTTCCTCTGAAGACACTATTTCAGCATGTTGGCACTGAGCTGTGGAACATGTTGGTACAGTTTGTATCACATGAGATTTCCTGCTGACAGGCAGCAACATTTAACGTAGTCCACATCATTTAACCTTTGGTACTAACTTTACAGTAAGTGAATTGGCTCAAAAAGAGAAAGCACTCATGTATTTAATGGCAATTAGATTTTTTTATTTACAAAAACAGACTGAACCACAGTATCTGCTGCAGGTGTCAGTCTTGTGTCATTGAGAAAAAACACCTTAGCGTCACTCTGTCTAACTTACTGCACTGCCTCATTACCCTGAAGGAAGCGTCAGCTGCAGTTCCTGTTGGAGGGGCGTGGCAGGCGGACGGGACTGAGTCCAGAGGAGCTGCGAGACAACGGAAAGCTGGTGGGAGAAGGTTTGAGCAGAGCGCTGTTTAACTACCCGAGCAGAGACTGCAGCGCAGAGAGCCCTGAGGTTGGTTCTTCTTTAGGCACGCTGCCTTTTTTACAGAACCCCAAAGGTTTTGTTTCAGCATCAACTTATTTGTGTACTAACGGCCAACAAGGGCTTGTTAACTCATGCAATGGAAGGCTATATTACCACTGCCTCATTTTACTGTAAAATGCCATCGCACTGTACATTTTTGTTGTATTTCAATGGGAAATCATGTCATGTGCACAGCTGAAAACATTGCAACAAATGGAATCAGATCAATCTAATAAATCTGGCTGATATTCCTGTATTTTCCTTATAGGAGGGTACCGTGGAGTCATCAGAGCGTGCTGCCATGATAGAGCAGTACCTCCAGGAGTTGGTCCAAAGGGCATCAGACACCAATCTGAAGGGCGAGGCCCTTCACAAGCTCTGGCCCTCCATGTTCGCAGAGATGGTGAGAGACTGTGTGTTGGAGATGAGGGACCGAGCGGCCTTCCGCCAAGCCAGCCTTGCAAAGCTCTCAGAGACCAAGTGAAGCGGACCAAAGGTTCACTCATAGGTGACTCGCACACGTGGACAGTTCATCCGAGGACCTATATCGCTCCATCTCAAATTCCATCTATAATTCATCATCACGTACTGTAGGCACATTATCAGTACTAAAACACTGAATGATGCATTTCCCCAGTGTGTGGGGAGGTCTTTCTTTAGATGGATGTAGACTGTGGTAAAGATGTCTAAAGGAGTTATCATGACAAAGGCATCTTGACTGAATGTAGATTTTCACTGAAGACATGATGACTATTGAGCACTTGGAACTGCAATATACTTGAACAAAGGGACTTAAAGACTCGCAGTGCGTTGCAATTCCTCTAGAGTGTCCTCTGCACTTTAAAAGCCTTCTGACTAATCCCTCTTCATTGTTACTATCGTCAGCTGAAACGGTCCGCGTCTCCTCACCTGAGACTAGAATGATTCTTCTGTGTCTTACATCCTCCTGTGTTCCACGCGTTGCTCGCTCACATGGGACTGCCTGACCTAAAAAGAAGGGCACAAACAAGAACATTGACTTCCCCTTGTTTACTGATACGTACCACTGATTTTCAGTATTGTACTTAGTATTAAAAAATTCTGTATTAACACAGTTTGTGTACATGGTTTGCATAATTATTTATCCCAGAGATCTGTCTATGGTTGAAGCACTCACAGCCTTCAGTCAGTTCAGAGATGCTGCTTTTCCTACTGTTCCTAAACACCCTCCCTGTAAAGTATTTTACATTATCTACACTTCATACACTACTAATCTCTTGGAGATACTGCAGTTAGGAGGTCCAGATATAAAGGGTCCATTGGGACGCGTGAACTTGGAATGGAATGCCCCTGGAGGCACTAGTACTTCACCACCTGTTCCTGCCTCCACCAGACTCAAACCATGTCACAAACTGTAAAACCTTCTTCAATCAGGCGTGTCTGCAGAGATTGTGGCACCTCTACCTGGAGGAGCCACTGCAGGGGGATGGAGTGTTAAAAAGCAGGTGCTGCTGTCCCATGCCGTCCACTGGACCTCACTGCCTTGCTCAAAGGTAACTGAATATTGGAGTAAGAATCTCGATCTAATGTCAAATGTGGTAAATAAGTCATTTTTTTCCGAACTGTTGTCATTTCCCTGTTTATTAGTACTGCTGTTTATTCATGTAGGTTCATCCAGGTGGTGCTCTGTCTTTGGATAGTTTAATCCAAACCAGACATTCTTTCAGGCATTCTGCTCCTGCTGAATAGCAAAATATAATGTCTCTTTAATTCAGCTGTTTAGTCAAAATTATAACATAACTATTATACAAGACAGCGTAACATTGAGATCTTGGGGCATCTTTTCCTCCAAAAAAAACTCATATAAACATGGAAAATATTGGCTGAATGCTTTGGGCCAGAACCCCTCTGTGCCAACGTCTGCAACCAGAAAGATAAAGCTGCTTTATTTAGAGCAACTCTGATTAAACTCTGCCTTATGCTGACCCATTTTCTTGTTTTCTAGAACTATAGCTGTCAACACAAAGAGAATTCTGGTCCCAAAAGACCGAGCAAGAACATTTCTTTTTAGCTTTTTAGTTTGTCCAAATAGCTTTACCTAATGTGGTATGCTACTTTATACAGACAAGATGTGAGGAGGTTGATGTCAAATTCACAAAGGTCTGTGAAAAATATTTTTCCAGTTGTTGCTCACTGAGCTATTGCTATCACACCACTGTCCCCCGTCTGTCCTCCACTTTTAAAACCCCTTTGTTTTTGTAGTAATTTTTTCACGTGAATGTTTGCAAATCTAGACGATTCTAGGTGTGATATTAACAATTTATAACTGACTAACCCCACCGTTTCAGTGTCAGATTATGTTACCATACAGAACGCAGGAGCTACTTCCCTGAACAGTAATTAATATGTTGTTCCTGACATATTTTGATTACAGAAGTTAAGTATCAGCATTAGAGAAGCTATTCAGAGTGTTTGCATGGCTTTAGGCAGCTTTAAGTTAATGCCAGGTTATTACAATGTCTGTTTGCTAACTGGACTCTCACGGTGAAAGTTCTACGTGAAGGAATATTAATTGTGACGATACATATTGTACCTAGTTTGACTTCAACAGAGATCAGCTAAGAATTCCTTAGGTTAAAACACTTCTGAAATTTAAGGACACACATAATTACCCTAATATTTAAATAAGCTGTACCATAGAACGTCCTTATCATCTGCTTCAGTTTGTGATCTACATTCCCCAGGATACATTTTAGGGGAACATGCCTGAGCTTATTTCATTCAGATGTAACTGCTGAATATTTACAATCATTTCACACACACACAGAGGTTACAGTAACTGTGTGTGTGCGTGCGTGCGTGCGTGCATGTGTGCGTCCGTGTGGCAAGAGCATCATTATTGCACTGCTATTGACTTACAGTACCAAGAGACCAAGGTCATGCGATATCATCTAGACAATTAGTGCTTGGTTGAATGAGAAGCCAGACATTGCAGTCTGCAGTGTTGATGTTTTCGACTGTCTGTGTAGTCTGGGGACATGGCTGCCAATCCGTTCCACCTCATAGAATTAAACTGAGTTTCTCCTGAAATGAACCAACTTCTTTGTTTATTGTTAGGCGTGCACTGTAAAAAAAAAACAACTATTGGGAATGTCATTGAAACCACAAGATATAATAAAACAGTAACATCTACAAGTACTGCATTAGTCAAAAAAATAGTCTGATCATGTTTCAGCATGAGTTTTTATTTTGTGAATGTTTTATCAAACAGACATTGATTATGATTTGACTTGTTTCTAGTTAAAGTGGCACATTATGCATGTTTATCCCACTAATGTTTTTTTTACTATGCACATTGTTGTTCAGCGTCAGGCAACAGTGACTCTGGTCTGGAGAGGCTTTCAGCGGGTCGTCTGGAACGGTACTTGATTAACAACGCTTTAGTTGGAGGCCTGTTTGTGTGTGAAAGCTTTAGAAACGCTGACAGTGAAGGCAGAATCAGCAGAAGCAGACCTCTTATGTCTACATTCACCCAGCTCAAACATTCAGCAATACAGTTGAGTGTTCACAGCTCATCCATAGACGTGTTAACACATATTATACATGTATTATATTATGCTTTATATGGTGCCATTGTCAGGGCATCATTCTGTACTGTACGTCACATGGTTCATACAGTGTATGTGTACAGTGTACCTTCATCAAATGAACAATGAAATCACAGGTGAACCCACTTGTCCAGAGTCTCACATGAGCCTTTACATCCTCCACAAACCAAGAAGAGCACGAGTCCCATCCTTTTACAAGGCCAAGCACCATGGGAGGACCCTGAGACCATCCTCATCACTTGCACTTTACAGAACCCTTTGCCCCTCGTCATCACACTCGTAGTGATTGGGCTGTGACTTTTCCAGCAACGCCACTGTTGTACAGTAGAGAAGTTTTGGCTTATTTATTTATATGACGTCTGTTTTATCCGATATTGATTACTGTTAATAATAATTTCTTCCTTTTTATACGACGGAAATAGAGAGCATGTATCTCGATTCTTCAGTATGTCCAACGTTGCTTTTTGACAATAAAGCATCTTGACTGATCCTGAATCTGAAGCGATACTGAGCTGGAAGAGTTGATGTCATGTCTAAATGTAATGGGAGCAATTTTCTCTGTGGAATGTGTTTTCTACCTCAGTGCATGGTTGAATGCCAAGTACTGTTCATGTATACTGTAGGTATCTATTTAAATTGAACTCTCTTATATGATAAACTGCAGTATTAATTTAATTAGTGTTATATCTTAGAGCGCTAATGTAAATGACGACGAACAAAGAGCGCTTTTTATTGTTTTGATCTGACTTCTCACCGGTGGCAGATTTAAGGATTTGGCTTCACTAGTTGATGGATGAGCTCATTTACGTTCCCGCGGCTCCACGCTGAGGCGGGAGTGTCAGAGACGCGGGCTGAGTATGTGAAAAACTCGTACTCGTCATACTTTCACTCATCGGCCTCATTTTCCCCCTCCGCGCGCAGATTAATGCCGACGCGCCGCTCGCGCAGCGGAGAGACGCACGCGCACGCAACCGCTCGCACCAGCTCGGCGCGCGCGCGCGCTCGAAGGGCGGGCCTCGGCGGCCGCTGGAGGCGCCGCAGACGTGGTTCTCCGTCCGCGTCCAACTTTCTGTCACATACGGACTTTGCGCGTAACAGCGGAACCTCCGGGGTCCAGAGATCGGACTCATCTTCTCCGGGTGCGGATTTGCTCACTTACGTGGCGGAACCGAGGTTTTGACAATGAGGACACCTGGCGCTTGGAAAAGTTGAAGTGTAGGATACACAGCGTTATCTCCCAGCAACCACACCAGTAACAACAGGTACGTTGGCTATATACAACAACAGTAGTACTGCTAGTTCATTTCTAAGCTAATGTAGTAATTTGAACGTTTATTATATGGTGATTTTTTCGGACATTCATCCTGTATCGTTCAGCGAACTACTTTACACAAGTCACTTGTCGGAAGCGTTGTATGACTATGAACAGACTGAACAGATGCAGGCCGTCTGCTCGAGGGGGTGGAGGGTCAACACTAGAGGTCAACGCACGTGATGAAGTGAAACCTTTGGGCTTTATAAACCCGCGCGCGTGTGGCGTTCAGGTGCGCGCTACGACGCACAGACAGGAGACACAAACGTTAATCTCTTCTCTGCACGTTTCAGCCTCTGGACCGAGGTCACACACACCCGGGCTGAAGCGCGCGCTCATCCAAGCGTCTCTTGTCACTCAGAGAAGCCTGGAGCCATGCGCAGAGTTTGCGCCTGGATCGTCAGGTAATGACAACAGCAAAATCTACACACGGCATCACAATATTCTTATCTATAAACCAGAATCTGCTTCTGTGTCGCCTTCAGGGCCCATGTGCTGCTGCTGCTGTGGTCAGACCTGCTGACTTGCCAACACACAACAGACCACAGGAAGGTGAACAGAGTTATATAATGAATAAATTAATCTATTTGTCGTCTTCACTCCCACGGTGCTAGACCTCCTTCAAATATTTCTAGTTTTTTTTTTGTTTTGTTTATCTGTCAGTCTATTCAGATGCTTGGCACAGGAGAGCGGAATGCTCGCCTCCAGAGACGGCACGCACGGCCGCGTGGTAGCAGCTTTCACTGTTTCACTGTCTTTAATCACACTGTGTAGAAGCAGCGAGCGTGTTCCCAGGGGAACCTGATCCGGGCGCTAACGTGTCAAGTCGTTATGAACGAGCGCGCGAGGAGTCGTGTCGACGGCAGCGACACAAAAAGGGCCCGCGTCGGTTGTCAGCGGTCGCCCCCTTTGAACTCCCGAGTCAAGAGAAACCACATGGAAGAGCTGCGAAAATGCGCCAGGTGTGTGAAGCCGGCTCCAGCTGAGGCCGGCTTCGTGACCCGGCGCCGACCCGGGTACCGACGGCGGCGTTCGGTTACAAAGGCTGAAGCGGGGGCAGAGGAGGCGAAGGGCGGTCCGGGCTCCTGCTCCCAACAGCGCCGGAGCTCCCTGCCAACCCGCCCCCACCGCTTCTGTATTCTCTGTCCATCCGCTAAAAGTCAAAAGCAACTGGGCTTTGGCTGCGGCCATGTGTTTGCCCAGAGAGGCCGCCATGAATGGAGACAAAGTGTTTCTTAAAGAGCAGGATTTCCACGCCGCTCCGCGCATAAAGCCGACTTTGGCACGGGGCTCCTGCTGGCGGATTCCTCAAACGGGGAGCGCAGTGGCTGCTGCTAATATGTCCCTGGCAGAGCCGCGCTGAGGGACAGAGTCACTGGAAGGAATGCAGGTAGCCAACGGGGGGACAGGCCTCTAACAGATACCGGCTAATCGGCCAAATCGGGCCTTTCTGAGCGTGAACAGAGGTCTGTTTCATGGACAGTGGTGAGAGGCGGAGGAGCGGGGTCGGTCATGTTAATGAGATGAGGTCACTGACTTGAGCTTTTAAACGAGGCCAATCACGCCTGTTGTCGGCTCCCCGCAGGTTCCTCGGAGGGCAGAGGAGTTCAGGGCAGCGCACGAGGAGGTGCGGGGCTCCTGGGGGGCCTGGGGGGCCTGGTCGGACTGCTCCCGGACCTGTGGCGGAGGGGTGCAGGAGCAGAGCAGGCCCTGTCTGCCGGCGCACGCGCCGCCCCAGCGCCGGCGGCCGGGTCACGTCATCTCAGCCCTGCGGCCGACGCCTCCCCTGCACCGGCCCGCCAACAGCAGCCGCGGCGGAGTCCAGAGGGAGGCCCGGCCCGGTGCACCAAGGTACCGGGTAGTTTATGTACAGTAGCTACATGCGTGTGTGACAGTGAGGATAACATGCAATAAATGAAGGGCTGATGCATCATAGAGCAATAATCCCTTTCTAATCCCTGTGACTGGAGTGAGATCATCAGTCTACCACTGAGTTTCATGCAGATTTCTCATCATGTAAGACTTAGACCAAATACCAAATAAACTTGTGTGAGCTGGAATCATCGCTGCTGCTCGTCTTTGGTAAAAGAGGATTGATACTTAATCGCATTACAGTGAACCTGTAGCTGTTTGGCGCTCAGCGTCGACTCGGAGCTGCCGCACCGGCTTAGTCGCGTCTGGTCCCGTGCTCCATCTCCGTCTGCAAACAGAGGATGGAGAAAGTCAGAGTGCTGAGTGATGCTGAATGGGTCTGGATGAAGTTTACTCACTCAGGAACCACTATTACATGCACTAACATCAGTGATACTGATGACATGCAGGATGTACAGTGCTGTAGATCCCACATGCTGTGAAGCTGAAGCCAGCAGTTGTTCTATGAGTGGGGAGCTGCTCTTTTATGGAGGCTTCATGGCTTCCGCGGCTCAGCTTCTGCTTGGCAGCTCTGTGACCTCCTTCCTGTTGTGCTCGCCTCTAAACCAATAGCACTGGCAGCTGAGTAATGGGGCCCAGGGTTATTTGAGGTGGAATATAAGACAATGTCAAAAGCTGCTCCTGGAATATTGATGCTTCTCATGTGGAACAATGTGGGCGTTTACAGAAGGTCAGGGATGCAGGTGGTTACTACTGTGTGTCTTCATGTTTGTGTCGTCAGGAGAGTTACTCACATCCTCCCCGGGCGGTACGGCTACGGGAAAGGCCCGTACGTGGTTCCGCTGCAGACGGACACGGGGCGAGGCTCCGGGATCGCTCACAGCCACAGACAGAGGCGCTCTGCCGCCGCTGACGGCCGCCGTCCCTCCGCCAGAGGCCACAGCGTCCACGGCCTGAACAAGAAGAACAACCACCACCACCACCTCCGCAGCGGCGCCTCCGTGCAGGCCAGGCCACGGCAGCCCAACACCAACCACCTCTGGGCACCTCTGTACCAGCCCGCTGCAGCCGAGCAGGCTGAGGTCCAGCGGTCCGGCAGCCAGCAGCACCAGGAGAGACCGTACAGCCCGTTACCCGCTTCCTTCTGCACAGGGGAGCGCGCACACTATCGGATCTGCAACAGTAACGTATGTCATTCCCTCCGTTTTCTTCATTTTGAGGTAGTCTTGATTAAAAAAATACATATTAACTGAATCAGAGGCAGGTTTAGGTATATCAGGGGAGTAAATGCTTCAGCGTTAAAGCTAAACTGCGTATGAGCTTTGCTTATGTGGAAATGAATCTATCCTGTGCATCCAGCTGAATTCAAACAGTGTGTGGCTCTGTATATTGTCTCTGGTGTGTGATGACATAGACATTAACACGAAGCAAGGCAGAGCGAGGCCTTGTTTAGACAGCGTAGATATGGATAGACATCAGGGAGGTCGGGTTTCACTGCAGAGCCTTTTCGTCCCGGAATCGAAGCACTGCTGGCAAGAACGGCCGAGCTACAAGTGAAGCCTTAAAACTGTTCAAACAGAGGAGGTTTACGCCAGCTGCCACTCAGTAGCTATGGGCCGTGACAATGCGAAACGTGAGCCGGCTGCAGTTACAAAAGGATTCACCTGCTGGACCGTGTGTGTGTGTGTGTGTGTGTGTGTGTGTGTGTGTGTGTCTGTGTGTGTGTGTGTGTGTGTGTGTGTGTGTGTGCGCGCGCGCGCGTGCGTGTGTGTGCGCGTGTGTGTGTGTGTGCCCTCTCTAGGCCTGTCCTTCATCCAGCAGACACATCAGGGCTGTTCAGTGTTCCTCATACAACAACCAACCTTTCATGGGCAGACTGTATGAATGGGAACCTTTCAATGAAGGTAAGTGCAGTATCATATATGTATGATGAATATAGATTGTCATTGGGGCCCTAACTGTCAGACTCCACACAGCAGTGTCTCTAGATCTGTCTAGTCCTCTGTCCTGTTCAAACTGCCCTACATGGATCTGCTGGAGCACTAAGGTGGACCTGTGTTGATAAATTATCAATAAAGCCAACGTTTATTTTATTAATCTCTTCACATTATACTATAGCGCACACAGCGATGCCACAGGGTGGAATGTTCATTTAGCAGGTACTGTACGTGGGCGTGAAGTTGATCTTATGGTGAAGAGAAGCTAAGTGATCACACAGGATCAGGATGTTTATTCTGACATCCACGTCCCAACCCCAGTTCCTGGAAACCTAATTTGATTTTAAAGGTTCACAAAGCTTTTAGTCATTCCACAGTAATGTTATGCACAGACATGCAGTGCAGTGAAACGTCGTCCCTCAAGGCCAGAAGTCAAACAGTAAAAACACACGTACACATTTAAAAACTAAATAGGAATCTGAAGTGGCCAAATGAAAAGCAAACACGTACAGTTGTCCAGTTGAGTGAAAAAGTGTAGAACCCCACACATTTATCATGTGACCCTCAGCTTGAACATGCTTGTGTCTGATGGGTAAAGCAGGGATCGGGATGCTTGGTGCTCATGGAGGATAAAACAGACTCGAAGATTAACTCTCTAGCAAATATGACTCAAATTAAATATACGTGTTTGACAGAATAAATGTGCAACACCTGATCCAGATAATTCAATATCGACAACACATTGTGTTGCTTTTTCACATATAAAGGATTCATCTTACTCTTAATAAAAGTAAAATGTCTTTGGACCCTTCACAGTTCCTGGAGCCCAGCACTGTGAACTCAACTGCCGGGCCGTGGGGTTCAGGTTCTACGTACGGCTGTCAGAGAAGGTGATAGATGGAACGCCATGTGGATCGAATGATTCCTCTGTCTGTGTGGCAGGAATGTGCCTGGTAGGTCTTTTTGTCTTCATTCTAAAACTAACATCATCCAGAAAACTGACATTTTTCGTCACGCTTCGCATTTATGCAACTCTTTGTCTTTACACACAATTATTTCTGCTTAGCCTTTCTTAGTTTCTTTCAATCTAAGCTGCCAATAATTTGTTAATTGATAAGTGCTTTATGCTTTGTTCATTGGAGATTTGAAGGGGAAACCTTTTTAGTCATAAAGCAGTAGGGTCATTTGCATGTTTGTCTTTCTTGAGCTTTGTGCCTTTGTTGACATTGTTTTGATTTCAAAATAAAAGGTGGATGAACAATGGAAATCCACCGTTTGTCGGTGAGCAGCAGAGGGCAGCACAGCATTGACGCTTGGCTCCTACTTGGACAGAAGCAGGACATCAGGGATCTCAGTAATGAACGTGTGTTCAGGGTCTGAGCTCACTTCTGTTTGGTCATGCATCTGTGCTCCGTTAACTCTGTGCATTTCCCAAGTGTTGTTGCCCTCATTAGGTTTTAATTAATTTTAAAGCCCCCCTGATCTTTCAGTTCATCCTTGGCCTCGCGTCCTTCATATTAGTTGAGTTATTGCTGAAAATTTTATTTAAGTTCGATGAGTCCAAATCAAGCAAAACCTTTAGATGTTTTTCAGAAAAGGGTGATTTTCATCTCGTCTCCTGGAACACAAAAACAAAAACATCTGGATGTGTTCATTCAAATCAGATCTGCTCTCGTCATTAGAATCTAACATGTTCGTGGTAGCTGAAAAACATATATGGTGCTATAGATGCTACAGGAATAAAAGGCCACAAGAGATACAGAAATGACTGTGAGACAATGTTCACGGCGTACAAGAGATCATCGTAAGTATATTGATGAAATTACCCCAAAACAAAGGCAGGCCGCAGCGCTGGAGACAGCAACATAGCGATTCCTCAGCTGCAACCAGAGCAGCATGGAGTAGGAAGGAGCCACGGGGAAGAAAGACGAGTTGGCAGCTCAGGCAGATTGTTTGAAGTGTCAGTCATCCTCGGTGCCTGTCTGGATCAGCTGACGGTCATATGGTTGGGTGCACTCCGCTTGACCTAGCGTGGCACTTCACAACCTGTCAAAATATTTTAATAAGGGATGGATCAAAATTCAACACCGAACAGCGTACTTTAGGAAATGCTAAATAAACACGCGGTAGCAGTGCGACGGCCCTGGTTCTGTAGGTTATCATAATATTTTAGTATTTATCAGTTACGATAACAAACCTAACGGCGTTTCCATCACCCTCAGCTGTTTGTCTTGACTGCAGTTCAACTGCAGATCATCATGGAGCATGTGCTAGTTGCAGGCAGCTCATTTAGTGAATCTCTCCTGCTCTTTGCTGGAATGATCCCTTTACTGGCGACCGTCTAGCCCGTGGATTCCTTGGCCGCTGCGTCAGGCAGAGTTTCATGTGGAAGATTTGGTAGATTTGTTTTTTGTCGTGGGCCCCGACGGCTTCCAGCTTCTACCCGGGCTCCAAACACCTGCTGCCGTCAAAGAATGAGGGAGAAGTGTGTGAAACTGGACTGGTGAAACACACCTGTAAATGCTGCTACTCCACAGAGTGGTGCAGCATTAATGATATGTTGTAAAAGCTCTTCAAGTGGAAGGTCCAGTGGGGAGCGACTAGTGCCAGACAATACGTTCTGATTACTTCTAACACATCAGAGCGTGTGCCTGTTTATCTCAGAAACACTGTAGCACATAATTTGGATAGAAACACAAACTACACTGATGGCATTTTAGAACTGGTAGCTGTTTTCCTATGATTAAGATGTTTTGATGTCATCCCGCTGTTTGTGTGGTCCTCTGTGACACATGAATAACAACCTTGCTTCGTCCGTTTGACCTCTGGTCTCCTCTAGCTCATGTTTCTGAGTCTGACGCAGCGAGACCCTGAAAGTGGCCTGTTAGTGGGACTCTCGTCTGTCAACTTTTACAGCCGCAGCTAATGAGGCGGATCAGGGTCCTTAAAAGTTCACACCCTGCAGATTTGGTCTTTAGCAGTTATTTATTGTTTGCCTGACAGACAGTTGTGTGATCTCACTCCACATCTCACAACAGTTGATTGGACTGGACCGAACAGGGCGACTGCATAAAACTCCTTGAAGCCATAAATTACAATTCTGTACATTTCACGTCCTTCGATATCATTCTATGCTTAAACGTGAAGTGGAAACAACCGAATGTCTATTTCTCTGTGATCTTTGCAGAAATCCTGCTCTGAGGAACTGAAACCCTCTTGAAGGAGGTTAGTCATTTCAGATGAACAGTGAAAGAAAGATCTCATTATAGTGAGAATTCCTTTCTGCGGCTTTGTCCCTCCCTTTATATCAAGGAAGTGCATTTGAGATGGGTGTGTGTATTTTTAAAGGGGGCCGACCAGGTGGTCCCACTGGCTAGAGCTCTTGAACCCTACACCTTTTAACCCAGTAGTTGGTTCCCACTAGTTAGCAGTGGTTAGTACAGTTGCAGAGCTCGTTATAAAAGCTGTTTTGAAATGTTGATCTACAGTATGTGGATCACGGAAAAACAGCCCAGGCCGCTCTTCGCCTCTTTCCTCCGACAGCTGCATCTGTTTCATGCGTTTCCCGCTGCGCTGGACAAACAGACTTGTTAAAATGGGGACGAGTGCTTTGATATACAGGCTGCCTGGCACACTGTAGAGACGCTTCAGTCCTGTCTGCGTCCAGCTGCAGGCTCGCAGGGTGTCCCCCATCACTTACCCCTTAACAACCGTATTCTGTAGACTAGAAAAATGTTGTCTTTACAATGAATGGCTGTAATATCAGCTCTTGACCTAAACCCAGTGCCTCATGCTGACATGGTACAGTAACCTGCATCATGAAAATGCAGACCGCCAACAAAACATTCCATCGGTTTATGTGGTGCTTTGGATTTTGTATCACCAAAGTTAGGAAGATGGTAGAAAATGGACAGTCCTCCAGAGCGCGGGTTATATAGATATACTTCATGTAACTCATCTCCATTGAGGTCAAAGAAGAAATGAAGATGTGAAGGACATGACAGTGACATCTTGGTCCTGGATCTTGATGGGCTCTGTTGTCGCCCCCCCCCCCCCCCCCCCCCCCCCCCCCCCTCTCGCTGGCCCACATTAGCCCTCTGCTGGCTCCGTGTGACCTGTCTCACTCTGGTGGGCTGGGGGGGCTGGGTTCAAGGGTCAGACACTAAACCTCGGCTGGGCTCTGCTGCAGGTCATAAAGTCTTTCTTCTGGAGAGAAGGGACTAAGTGAGGACTTTGTTCAGACTGTGACAACGCAAAGTGCTTCTCCGTTAAATTGAAGTGCCTGTTGTTATGAATGAGCGGCATTAGGCGTTTTTCACACATTATCTTGGTGATGCATTCGCTTGCAGTCACACAGGCCTGGAAGCCGGGCCAGCGTTCCTCTCTGCCTTGAACTTCCATTTCCTGACGGTGACCTGGCAGCTCGGCGCGGCAGCTGGGCCCAAAGACTGATGTCAGCAGAAATGAGGAAATATTAGCGCAGCCGGAGCCAAGCGCCTCTTCTGCTCATTCAAAATATGTTCACTCGACTCCGTGTGGGAAACCTGTAAATTCACGGGTGCTGATAGTCATATATGGGTGTAGTGATGGTGAGGCTTTCTGGGCCTCCCAGCGTCCAGTCCCAGAGGCAGCTTTATGAGGATGCAGGCTGGTATTTTTGGGCGTCTTCCTCGGGCAGACGGACGTCCACAGCGACTGCCTGCATCCTGGGTGGCTGTCGATTCAAGAGACAGTCGGCCGCATTTTCTGCCTCATCGGTTTGTTTGGAATGTCAGCGAGCCGCGGCCCTCGACGTGGGGGTCAGGACTCGCTGGCCGCCCGGAATTTAGGGGTCGCGTGGGAATAAGATAAGAAGCGAGGGTGTGAACGCGTGTGTCAGTGCGCGACGCGGCTAAATGCGCCGTTTGTCAGCGTTTGGGAAGCGACCTGCTGCTGAAGGTCCCCCGTCGTCAACGCGACTCTTATCTGATGTGTCGAGCAGCTTTATTACCGAGCTGGTGGTCACACACACGTCGCTTGTTGAGAGTCGCGTTGGTGAGTGCTCAACAAGGTCGAGGTGGGTGGGTGTGTGTCTGGGTTCGCCTTTCACAGATTCACTGCCTCTGGAATCAAGTTCCCTCCAGCATATGCTTGGAATATTCCAAAGTCCACCTCTCACAAACACCCAGCAGCTGAAAAAAGTCCTGCTATAAGTGCACTTCCAGCCTCAGTGATGGAAACCAACATGAAGGTGTACATGTGTAAACGGGGGTGAGGGACAGTGAAATGATGCTCTAGCTATCTGCGGTATCTGCATGCCTGCTTCAGGATGGCATCTTGAGCTACATGTAGACCACTCATGTGCAGAGAGTATTTTATATACAGTATTCTTCACTCCGAGCCACACCCTGCCCCTCCCGGCTTCCCAACCTGCTTTCTTCATTAATCCCCCCTCCACTCTATGTTAAATACACTGCTCCAAGGGAGCAATCCTGGGACCTAGAGTACATGCCTGGCCTGTTGATTAATACGTATCCCAGATGCACAGAAATCATTTATTGTCTCTTCCTATTTGCCCGAACAATTGAGGCTGTTGGGAGGAAGTGGATAAGGAGGCTGCCTTTCATCCATCCTTTCAGCGAGGAGGATGTATGAAGGGCGATGCGGTCTAGGGTTGATTAATAGGCGCTTCTGTTGTCAGGACCACACTCGGTAAAAGTGTGTCAAGCTGTATTTTTTCTAATGAGCTGACAGGAAACGAGGAAAGAAGCAGAATGCTGCTTTTTTTCTGGCCCCGTGTCTGCCAGACACTGACAGTTCACTGTAGCTTTGAGCCCACCCGCTGTAAACTGTGTGTGTGTGTGTGTGTGTGTGTGTGTGTGTGTGTGTGTGTGTGTGTGTAATCAGCTGCCTGGAGCCAAGGTTGCTGTAAGACTGACCCACTTGTTGAAGGAAACAAAGACCCCAGGGCATTCTGGGGAGTCCGTCTGGCCCCGCCCGACCTCAGGGTGCTATGCGTCCACAAGGAGGTCGGTCCAAATCAGAGGCCGATCAAGGGAGCAGGAGACGACCTCTGAAGGCTCCTTTTGATGGATGGACTGCTGCAGGATTTAAAGTAAACTAATTTTAGGCCTCTATAGACTCAGGTTGACATGTTAATGCTGAATGAGTCCTGCTGAACCTGACCATTAGTATCTTCCATGTGCTATTAAAGGGAATAGCTTTGGTTTTACTCCTTCATCCTATCGCAGCGTGAGCAGCAGCTTCCTGCTCCCACTTTAAAACCCAGAAGCCTTAGTTGAACACGTTGTTGTGGAAGAAGTTTGAGAACCACATGATGATGCGGCGGTTGTGCGTCATGATTTTTTATTATCTTGTATGATTTTGTTGTTGACCTTTTGTTGCCACTGCCTCTGCCTTGTATTGTAGTACTGTATTGGCATATAGATGATTGGCCACTGCCCACTTCCTGTAGCAGTTATTTCCACACCTGTAAACATGGTGGTTTTGCTTACACATCAATTTCAGGCCTCCCAGTATTTCCTTCCCCTCTCACTCTTTCTGCCACATTGAACTCTTTCCCTAAAACCTCACTTCTAATTTCCAGCTCGGTGTCAGCAGCAGCTGCCACTTCCTCCCCTGTCCTGTGTCTTTTCACTCCTGCCTCTCTGTCCCTTCTCATTCTCAGACTCTCGCTCTCCATCGGCTCCCCCGCTTTCCCCCCGCCGCACCTCCCCCCCTGCTCAGTTTACAAGGGACGCTCGCAGGGATCAGCTCTGCAGTGCGAGGGCTTCCTTTGACGTTCCCAGACTCGTTGAGGCGAGGAGGAGGCTGAGCAGCCACTGGACACGTGTGAAGGCCTGAGCGATTGCTGCAACATTTCTGTGGCCACATGAGAGAATGCTGCCAGGACCGGCTCTTCTGCTGCTTGTCTGCCTCCACATGTGCGTGCAGGGGAAGCTGTGGTCACAGGTAGGATGCCCTTCACCTCTGTTGGCTCCTGGAGGAACCTGGGGGGGACTTGTGAAATCGTGCAGTGAGCTTTTAGATGCATTTCTAGACTTTGTCACTTTTATTATGCTTAGTCCCTGTGATTACGGTCCATCGAGTAGAAGTATTCACAGTAGTAGTGGCTCTGCTCCACTCTTGGAGACGTTTTTCCACAGCACATTCCCTGACTACAAGTGGGATGACATTTCACTCTCAGAGGAAGACTTACTGTGTCAGGCCAGTTCTGGGACTAGAACGATGGAACTCTATTAAGAATAGACTGCAAACCACAATTATCCTGTCGCTGCCTGGGACTCGGTGATTAATGGGGCTGGTGTGAAGTGCCGGAGGTCATTAATGCTAATGTGAATATTTACAGTAGGCTGGACATGCACTGTGTAGCTATAGTAAGTGTGCTGTCATATTAATAAAGGAGGTAAAAGGTACCGCTGTGCAGCTTGCAACGATGAAAGAATATGAATTGTTGCAGACATGAAGATGACAGATGTACTTATTCAGCCCAAACATCTGGAAATGCCAGTGGTCGGATTCTTTTTCAACCTTTACATTGACTACATGAAACCTATTCCTCCTTTTATTGTGTGACCATGTTATCTACTACCTCTCAGTTCCCATTGAGTGATTTTGTCTATATTGATAGGTGGAGAAACTCTACACATTTTAACAGATGCAGAGCTGACATATCTAATTCATATTTAAAATGCTTTACGAGTCTGGGAGCCTTTGACATGACGCTGTTCCATGGACGAGGTCAGTCTGTGGTGTGGACCGCTCCTTTCTTTGGTCAAAGGTCTCACCACTCATGCCTATGTCTCACCACATGGCACCATGTGTTAACGCTTGCCACTGGTAAGACTCTGTATTATAAGTTTTATCAATTGTGAAAATAAAAAAAAACATTGACTTTATATCAATAATATAACTTTATTGATCTGACATTGAGGAAATTAATCTTTTAATCATCCCCTGTGAGAGCAGTGGGCTTCCCAGGCTAATGCTCTACCTACTGAGCTTCCAGGCCACTACGCAGTCATTTTACAGTCAAATGGACAGTTTTACCAAAATGACATGTTAAAATACAAAACTGTATGTATACATCTGTATCTATATCACTCTATCCTTTTAGCTGCTTGCATTTACAACCAGCGTCTACATTTAAAGACTATATCAAAGCATTCATGTCTTTTATTGTTGCCCTTTTAGTGATTTGCTCGGAAATAAAGCTCTGATTGAACTAGTGGTCATAAATGGTAAGCTACCACTTACACAGCTTAGGTCATAGCAGTAAACTTCACTGTCTACTTTCTTTAGGAAGTTACTTTGTGAAGTACTTTTTTTTGATTAATCATTTGTTTGTTTGAGTCGGTGTAGCCTCCTTAATTACATACTCTTCAAAAGGTGGCGTGTATTTTGTTCATAGTATATTTGTCACATGTGAACTTAAAGACAATGTTGCTTCCAGATACAGACGCGTTTGAAGTGCTGAGTGGCGTAAAAGCGCTGCGGCCTTCCCGTGCTCATTAAAACCAGTTAAACTTCCACAGCATCTCAGCATGTGGGAGGCAGATGCCAGTAACCATGGCAACCACAATGCGCCTTTGATAGCGAGGTGCTACATCACAGTCTCATTTTATCCCAGTCGAACCCTTTTTTACACCCATTAGGTCACACTGTTTAGCCCTGAGAGCGTCTTTCTCTGTGTGAGATGTGCTGTGGGATCTCAGTAATGCCGTTTCCAGACCCACTGTTGTGTCACTATAAATTCTTAATCTCTGCTGCCTCTGTGTGCTCAACCTGGAACTCCAGTTAGGGTTTGAATCGCTTTTCCAGATGAGCTTATGTGTCACAGCTGACCAATCCACGAGCACTTCATAGAGCGTTTGCCAAGCATGTGAGCAGTAGTAATCCCCAACGTGTTCCCTGCGCTGCCCTCTGTAACCCTGCTCCCATAAATACGTTTTAAAATACTAGACTACGTCCCTGCATTTTACAGTAGGAGTAAATCGCATGCCTTCGTTCCCAGACGTTTGGGCTGTTGTCACACTGGTTTTACCAGTGTCCGCTGGCGTCAGCCACCACTGTAGCGGAGCTTATTTGATCATTCTGGTTACATCAGTGTGATTCCAGTGGTGCGTTTAGAGGCAGCAGTTCTCATAGTATAAATGTCTTTGCTTTCTGTGGTCAATATAAAAGTGTCACAGGTTTTGCCAAGGCCCAGGTTACAAGGTCCTGGTGGGATCTGAGCTGCAGCCAGTGTGCATTCACGTGAAACCAAACCAGACTAAGAAAACATCCTTTTACTGCCCCGATTTCATGTTTATTGTTTCTCATTTGCATCAGCACTTTTGCATTTGGATCAGCAGCATGGTTCCATGGTTCAGGACATGGGAAGCAGGCGATGCTCAAAGGAGCCGTATCTGTAAAAGACCTTATTACCAGCTGCATGTTGACAGTGTGATTAAGATATCAGTCATCAATTTACTATTGTCTGTAAGTCTATATAGTCATTAAAGCCATTTCTGCTTTGTGGCTGCCAAGACAAAAGGCGGAGGAGTCAGACAGATGCATCGCCAATGAACGTCTCACCACTTGCTGTTTCTGTGTGTGTGACCCCAAAGCTGCTCCTGTTCGGATGCTGCTGTTCTGTGTTAGCCCGGTCGTCCTTGGCCTTGAAGTGCCGGCCGGTTGCAAACTCCGCTGACTCTGCACTTTCCGGCACCTGTTGCCGTCATTTTCCGCCCGCTCTCACCTGCCTAGAAACATTTTAAGATACTGCACAGTCACACAGATAGTCTCGTCTAACACAACGCAACACTAAAGACTGGGCAGCTACAGAAGCACCAGGATTCATTTAAGGTACAGAAACACATTCAAATCCCCTTGAACTGTTTTCATCACATCTCAAACGCACTTCGCCGCAGTAGAGGCACTTTAAAGCCGGCACGCTGCCGCTACTCCCGCAGCAATTTAGGCATGACATCATTCGAAGCAATTACTCCTCGTTCATATTTGCATTCCTGGTGTGGAGCCACAAACCAGATCTCCTGCGTGGATGAAAGCGCAGTTATTGCAAGGCAGCGGAGCGCCTGTGCCAGAGCTGTCAGGGGGACGGTCTTCGCCTGCACATGTTGACGGTATCAGAAATGACACAGTTGTCTGATTCTCGCCACTGGCCGCGCTCTGATAGCGCTTCAGACGGCTTTTCGCTGCCTCTTAATCTTTATTTCAGAGAAGCGACGCCCCTGCACACGTTGAAGTGAAACAGCAAACTGGAAATATTTTCTACAGTTAGACTCCGACAGCCGGAGCGAGGGGCCTGTGAGGATCATCATTCATTTTCCGGCTTATTTAGGAATGCAGTAGATGTTTGAGGTTTAAGTTACACGTTCCTTTCACTATTGGGATCCATCACAGCTCATAGAGTTGTTGCCCTGGTTGTTCTTCCCTCTCACCAGCCTTATTTCCAGTCCAGGTTAACTCGAGCCCTAACCCATCGTCTTCATGAGGTGCGATTAACATTTTACAGCTCGCAGGCTGTCAGTGCTAACACGGAGGACTGGGGTCACAGTTGCAGGGTCTCGTAGTTCGGTAGGACAGACTCCGTCACTCAGGACGTCTGCATCGAATTCTGAATCTTTTTCTTTTTTTTCTGGGAGTTGACGAAATCTCCAGTGAGAAGTGCCTTTGGCCAAACTGAGACAGGGTTCAGTTACAGAACCTCTGCAGCGCGATGGGTCTCGTGGGGAAGCACACCATCAGGATTTACTGTAAGACGAGGCTGTTCTCAGCAACGCAGTTACGGTGACCGGGAGACACTCGTAACCGTTTCCAGATGAACGTGGGCTCCAGCGACATTTTCAGACGTCCCTCTGAAAACGGGTCGGCTTCCTTCCCCTGATGGCACGGGTTTCCCACGGGGAAAGTGGAAAAATCACTGACGTGGAGGAATCAGCCCCATTGCGTGGAGATTTGACAAATGGGAAATGATTCAAGCCCAGATTAGAATGTTGGTGTTTAGAGAAAAGTTTTTTATTTGTTTTCCGTGGTGGACAGTAGTTTTAACCTGCATTATGCATTTACGAGCTGCTTAATATTCACCGATGAGACCATGAAACCCAGCAGTCCTTCCTAAAATGTTATCGTGTTATGGCTTCATTCAGCCTCATGCTGCACTGCAGCATAATTCCATTATTGTTTAGCTTTTTCTCAGCGCTCTTAGTTTGCCGTTCTTTTCCCTCGTCGCTTATTTCCTGTTCCGTGTTTGTCTTGGCCCGAGTGGCCGGACTGAGCTGCTACGAGTGGGAAAGAGCGTGACTCTCCATCTACCTCAGTGGCCACAGGCCTCTGTCTCTACATCCATTTTCTATCCTTTACTCATATGTTTTTTTTCTGTGAATTAGTGTGAGCATGTGTTAAAGCTAAAAAAAAAGAACTAAGGAGGAGAAACAATTCATCTGCTGTCAGGAAACCCACAAGTGACACCTCAGAACCGCCTTAAAGGCCTGGTGGTCGGCTGTGACCCCGTCCCTGAAAAGCGTTCTGTCAAGCTCGCTTCCCGACGACAATGCCCACTTTGTTGGTTTCCCTAGCGACGACCGTGGTCCTCTGGGGCTCACTGGATGCTGTCCTAGCTGGAGCCGCAGACCAGCGTGTTTGCGTGTTTGATGGAGCTCGGCTGCACCACCACCACCTGCTCATACAGAGAGTTGCTTTTACTGCAGGTTAGAGTGAATTTATAGAGCGCTGATGTTAACAGTTCTATTTTTACTATCTGCAAGCTTCCTGAAATGTATTATTACCGATGTGACACGTCAGAGATTTATGAAGGGAAGATGCTAATTAGTTATTCTGTTCGGATGGTTTAGACATTACTCTGTGGGAAGCACACGTAGCTTTGTAAGTATTCCATTGGCTATTAAACATAAGTAATGCCTTTACTTCCATGAGCCGTAACCTTAAACCATCTCTTTTACTGAAGCGCTTTCTTTAAGCTGCAGCTTCACTCCATTCGCGCCTCTGTGTCATAGAGTCCAGGCTGCGATGAGTATCTGGGCTCAAGCGAGGCAATGGACCAGTGCGGCGTGTGTGGGGGAGACAACTCCACCTGCAGACTGGTCTCCGGAGTCTTCACGCACAGTCTGTCCAAGGTGGGCTATCACAAGATAGTGGAGATCCCGGAAGGAGCCACCATGATCAACGTGACAGAGATGGTCAAGAGTCAGAGCTACCTAGGTGGGGAAACATTGTCATTACGGCTGCAGTCTGTGTTTTCTGCGTCTATTATACAGTAATGTTAGCTCCACGTACACACAGAATTACCATGAGTTGGTGTAACTCTACCTCCTCGGCCTCGCAGACCGCACTACTGTACCTCCTTCACTGGAGCCTCTGAGGCACCGATAATTAATGTCTTTATACATGTGCAACAATGAGACACAGTAGTGGGTTATATTCAGAAGTGGCTGTTGGAATGTCAGACATTGTTTAATGAGAGCCATGCCTCAGCTCGGCGGTCGGCTGATGGGAAGAGGGGAGCAACCCCGTCCTCCTTCCCTTGGACGAGCTCGGCCTCGCCATCCTCTTTAATTACGATGGGGAATGCTACCAAAGAACCAGCCTGCTTCTTCTCCTACTTCTTTCTTGTCAAAGGAACCCGACCAAATTGACATAATTCTTCCTTTAGCTTGTTTCCATGATTCTAACTAACTAAATGCATAATCTCTATCCCTCGAGCAGTGGTTGGAAGTGGAGCACGCGCGCACGCACGCACGCGCACGCACACACACACACTTACACACACACACACAGGCTCGTGTTGCTCATATAAAATCAGCAAACAACATTAGATGAGATGGTACGAAGTGAGGAGCAGCACTTTAGCAGGATCCTCGCCGCGTCCTCCACCCGCCATCAATAGGCCTCTGTTCTTTCTAATAGTGCTTTTTACCAAGCAGCCCGTCTAATGTTACACTTCTAATGCTTTTCTAATGGCCTCTTCTACTTAATTCATCAATTCAGTGGGAACACATTCTAGAAGATTTCGTTTCAGGATTTGCATGAAATATTTGCCAGCACAAAACCACCCATGAAGGGATTTCCCAGAAAGTACATCTGACAGTATTCAGTTATGCAGTAATTACTAAATGGGTGAAGAAAGACGGTGTCACTGGTTTTGTTTCATCCACCGCAGTCCTTGCTGTGTGTGAATAGTTTTGCATGAAGCCGCATCTTTTGGTCTGAGATCAGAGCTGTCAGGTTGCGCTCTCTGTCCCTACCAGCTCTCCGGAGCCGATCCGGACGATCCATCATTAATGGAAACTGGGCTATTGACCGACCAGGGAAGTACGAGGGGGGGGGCACCATGTTCACCTACCGTCGCCCCAACGAAATTAGAAGCACAGCTGGGGAGTCCTTACTCGCCGACGGGCCGACTAATGAGATCCTGGATGTTTATGTAAGTACCGTACTGCAAGTGATCAGCTCAAGAGGAAGAATACAGTGACTCTCCCAAGAATCTGGCCTGGAGTTTCCAGAGCAGATATCAAATTTTGAAAGGGCAAATATTTGAAGTTGAAGAGTATTATTTCTGTATTGTTGACAGAGTCTCATCTACTTTCCCTCAGATGATCTTCCAGCAGACAAACCCTGGTGTTCATTACGAATACATTCTCCCGACGGGGAAACCGGTTGGGCCTCAGCAACCAAACCACAGACCAGAGGGTGGTTTGCTTAACTTTGTCAGATTTTGCAATGCTTATATACACGCAATTATCAATTTACAGTCACTATCACATTAAGCATCAGTACAGAGAGCAGTGCATTACACAGTATTGACCTTTATTCTTTATTCATTCTAGAGAACACTGTGAATGGCGAGGATGGATACGAGCATCACGGCAACACCCACCAGGAAACGTTCAACACCCCAGGTGGGGGGAGGTTCTCTCCCCCTGTCCCTGAAAACCAGGTGCCCATCGCACAGCCTCCCAGGCGTGAGAGAGACTACAACTGGAAACTGGCTGGCGCCACAGATTGCAGTGCCTCGTGTGGTAAAGGTATGGAGTTGGTGCTGTTGGTGGAGGATGCAGGGACACTCGCAGTCTAAATGGGACTTTAATTAAATGAATACATAAATCAAGATTCAAAATGACTGCCGTTCTTCTCGAACCAGCTGTTTCGCGGTTTGTTTTTTGATACTGATCTGGAACCCAGTGTTTAAAACGAACATCTGCCCTTGAAGGATTCAGGTTCTCCGTCTTTCACTGCGTCCACCGTCTGAGCCGCGTCCAGGTGTCGGAGGCTCTGTGCGACGGCGGCAGCCGGCCGAGTCCCGTGGAAGAGGCCTGCAACCTGCAGCCGTGCCCCACATTGTGAGAGGAAGCTTCTGTTTGTGCTGTTTCTGTTTGTCTTAAGTATTTTACTTTCATACTGAACTGTTTTTAAAGGCAGAAATAAACGAACCAAAGCCTTTACGGTTTCTCAAGAGACAGAACGCATTTAGAAATCAGTAGTTACCATAGAAACCATTTAGTAAGTGCAGTATGTTCAACGCCAGGCTCTTTATTTCCACTCGAGCAGCTGGGACATCGGAGAGTGGTCAGAGTGCAGCAAGACGTGCGGGCTGGGCCTGCAGCATCGGCAGGTCCTGTGTCGCCAGGTTTACGCCAACCGCACCCTCAACGTCCACGTGAGCCGCTGCCGACACCTGGAGCGGCCCGAGACGGCCGGCACGTGCCAGCTGAAGATCTGCAGCGAGTGGCAGATCCGCTCCGAGTGGACGGCCGTGAGTCCCGACTCCTCTGCTCAGCGACGCGCCGTGAAGCTCTCAGCAGCAAACAGGCGAAGGAGCCGCGTGCCGTAGCAAATAAAAGCCCGTTTGCCTCCGCAGTGCTCGGTGCCATGCGGGCTGGGTCAGAGGTCGCGGGAGGTGCGCTGTGTCAGCAACGTGGGCGACTTTGTTCCCGACGAGGAGTGCAACATGAACCTGCGACCCGTGGACGTGGAGAACTGCGACATGGGAGCCTGCGCCAAGAGCTGGTTCTACACCGAGTGGGGCAACAGAGTGGGTGTCAGCGTCAACCTTTATTCCACCTACACAAATAACTGTAGAGCTTCAGAAAAAGACACCGTATAGATTCTTAAAATGAAATGGTGCTGATCACTCATCTGTGAGAGAGCTGAGTGGATGACGGCATCACGAACAACAACAGATCCTTTCTAACTCTGCTCCCCAGTGTTCTGCTGAGTGCGGCATGGGCGTCCGGACCCGCGGCGTCCTCTGCCTGGTCAGCCACGTCAGCAGCCTGCCCCTGGAGGGCTGCGGCAGCGAGCGGCCCGCCGACTCCCTGGTCTGCAACAATGGCCCCTGCGACAAGCGCCTGGAGTGGTTCACGGGGCCCTGGAGCCAGGTATGAGGCGCTCCCCCCTCCCCCCGATTCTGCGCCGCCCCCGCTCCGCTGAGCCTGAACCCGCGCTGTGTCCCAGTGCTCCGCAGAGTGCGGCGCCGGCAGCCAGCAGAGGCCCGTGGTGTGTCTGATGAGGTCGGACGAGGGCTTCGCCGTGGTGCCGCCGTACGAGTGCTCGTCCCTGGAGCGGCCCCTCGGCCAGCAGAGCTGCAGGCTCAAGGCCTGTGGGGCCAAGTGGTACCACACGGACTGGAGCGCTGTGAGTCGGCCGTGGAGGTGTGTTAGAATACAGCAACCGGTATCACATGTATGACCCTGCGTCCGGCTCCTGTTTCCCAGTGCTCGAAGACGTGTGAGGGCGGCTTCCGTGTGCGCGAGGTGCGCTGCCTGTCCGACGACATGCTCCCCAGCGAGGCCTGCGACGAGCGGACGAGACCGGCGGAGAAGGAGCCCTGTCGCCCCGAGCCCTGCGCGCCCCACGTCGGTGGGTCGGCAGCACCGCCCTTCACCCGGGGCGTGAGTGACGCGGGGTTGACGCCCGTTCTGTCTTTATGTTGCAGATGAGAGCTGCAGAGACAAGTACTTCAACTGCAACGTGGTGGTCCAGGCCCGTCTCTGCGTCTACGACTACTACAAGACCAGCTGCTGCGCCTCGTGCTCGCGGGCCGCCCACAGACACCCGACCCGCCGCGGCCGCAGCTAGCGCCCCGACACCACCACCAGCACCAGCACGCCACCAGCTGTCCAGACCCGGCACGCTGGCCCCGTGGACCCTGGGAAAATAACGGAGGACAGAACGCTTCTCTGGAGTCATTCATAGACAGCAGATGGGAGCGAGGCCCAGCTAAGACCAGCGGAGCTCAGGAGCCCAGTGACTGGACAGACGCTTCCCTGGTGTGGAGAGACCCAAGACATTTCATGGAATATAACCACCATGAACTTTAATACTTCATCCTGAGGGGGAGCAGTTTCCAGCTGTAGAAGTCAATCACCCCAGAACAGAAGAGCACCCGTTCACTGTACATATTCTCCTACTGTGGTGCTCGTGTGGCGTGATGGAGACGGTGCCGCCTCACCTGTCATGAACTATAGTATTTACCACTTTGTTGACCAAAGACACAGTAAATAACCCCATTAATTACCCACTGTGACAGATTAACAAGCACCAGCTCCTTTATTTGTAGTTTAAAATCGTCCAAACGATGTTTTGACTGATTTTCAAAACCACCTGATTTTCTTTACCTGCAATAGTGTGTAAATGAAATGTGTATATACAGTATGTACGTATGAGTGAATGAAACAGATCTTAAATAGTTTGTCACACACTCCTTTCATGAACTGATAAAAAAAAATCCCTCTTTATTTATTTGTGCCCCCCCCTCCTCACCCCCACCTCACCTCCCTCTCCACCAATCACAGCCTGAACCTTTTGTGGCAGGTTGTGGAGGCAGATGGTCTGATGACCCAATGTGTTTGGGTGCTTTTAAAGTGAGAAAATTAATAACTCAAATCACGACAGTATCTCACAAGTATTGATATACTGTAAATACTTTACAGTATGAAAATCACAGCAATAGTAAATGTTGTTTAATGCTACATATGTGTTATTGGTTTTATCGGTTCCATTCAAGCTCTATAAACATACCTCAGATCTGTGAGTACTGTACAATGTGCATTGAGTTGAATGACTCACGTATACAAGCAAGGACTTCATGATTCTTGCTTTTTCTTAAGCTATCGAGAAAAGTGGGACAAAAATACGAGAACGTCCGCTATTTACTTTACTTTTGGACTCACAGCTGCAACTGTTTATGTTATTTTAGATTCTTAGTGTTCAGCAACTGATTTTCGGTACACGTTTGTGATGTTTTCTGGTAGTAAAGAAAAGTACTGACTGTACGCATTCCAGCGGCTTTGTCATCTATTCAGAGGACAATGGCGATAATGCAGTGAATGCAGTAAATAAGCAGACAGGAGGTTTCACTGCTGGCACGCGGGTTAACTGGCCTGACTCAGTGTGTGGCCTGGTGATGGACTGATGACCCGTCGACTGTGTGCAGCTGGGATAGGCTCCAAACCCCCTGCTGTTAGGAAGATGGATGGATGTGTGTAACCTTAGACTGTGTTCAGAGTTCAGATGCTCTGTACTGTCCTCATGCTGAACTACTTTTTTTGTATTCTATTCTCACTTCTGCATTGAGTTTCCCTCTGTTATGGACGACATAAACCACAGGATGCCCCAGCAGCGCTGCTCTAGATGACAGTTATTCCCACTATTGTTAAAGAGTGAAAGAACGTTTTTAAATGCAGCTTCCATCCATCCTTTGTCATTTTGCTACAAAACATGCTGTGGATATCGCCCCTTTATGATAATGATGTGCATATTCACTAAGCGCCCTCTTTGAGGAGGAAAATACCAGGTAGCCACAAGCAATTAATCCCCAGTAAATCCTCATTATACTTGGCCTTTAGTACTCAAAGGCCAGAGCATGATTAGCAACAATGTCCCAAAAGTCTTGGTAATGACGTTGTAGGCTGGCAACCGAAAGCCTCGTAATCCACAGACACATGAGCTCAAGGTCTGATGCAACGCTTCATTAGTGCAGCAGCGGCAACAGAACAAGCTTGACTGATCAAAAAGGGAAACAAACAATAAAAAATAAACTTTTATTATAATCAAAGTCATTTAATTTGTCTATGATATATCTAGAATCTTTAGAATATAAAAGTCTTAACATTTAGTTCACTATCTGATACTGTAACTAAATCAGGCCGTTGCCCAAGAGTGTAATTCCTAATATTAACCACGTGATGGCGCCAATGTAAACATTACAAATCTGATACACGCAGCTCTATAGATGGCTCACATGAGGCCAGCCTTTCATATCATGATCATATATAGTTCAGGGACAACAATAACACAACCGGGCATCAAGCTGAAGCAAATCTGGTTCAGAAATGTGTTTTCAAAGTTCGATTGTTCATCACTGATCAACCTGTAGAGCTCCAGTATCAACTTTATTAACTGCTCACTGACTGGTTTCTTCTTCCACATGGTTGGACCTGCCATGGCTCCCGTTGACTTTCCATCGTTTTTCAGGTTATTCAAATTACAGACATGGCTCAAATGTCCATCATCTGCTTCTGTTAAAAAAATAAATATTGTTCTTTTTTGTGGCACCGCTGCCGTCTGAATGCTAAACACCTGCAAAAAGGCTTCTTCATCTGACTACATGGCAGGTGGCAAACTACTGCTGAGACTATTATAATTTAAATTACTGTTTTCTAAAATTATACAGTTAAGCTGCTATTGCTTCAATGAAGAATTGGCTGTTTGTTGAAGTGATAATTTGCACCTCAACCTGTGAATAATTAGCAAATCTAACACCTCAGGCAGGTGTGGAGATGTGAAAACATCAGAATGAGTCACGGGGTGGATTCAGTATAAATATAGGCATAGAAATGTAAAGAGTAAAATGTAAAGAGTGATTTTTCAAAACGTGACCTTGTGAAAACGAATCACTTACATTAGAAAATAAACAAAAAAGCTGTACAGCCATGTCCACCTGTAAACTGTACTGTAGGTTTAGAAACACAACTACAAGAAGCAAACCAACACAAAGCTGAAGCCAGTTGATGCAAATTAAGCTGTTTATTTAATGTCACTTTACAAAGTTGAGTAAAAAAGTCAGGAGGCACAGAAATCACTACATTTGGTGTATTAAGGTAGAGACTGTCCCTTAAAGTGATTTAAAAATGACCACAAAGCTCCAGCTATTATAAAATCTGTATCAACACAGTCAAGTCATTTGCTTCTTTCATGTCTCGTGTCAGCTCTGTTTAATTATTCTTGATTATATGTGGTTCCGCAGGCCATGAAGGTGACGGATGTAGAGAAAAGTCATTTCACTTGATCAATGCGTATGTTTTTAATCTGTGCTAAATGATGATGTTGATTTTTTTTTTTTGAGAGACATCATTTAGAGTTTCTCGCTGCTGACGACGGGGCTGAAGGTTTTCTCAGAGTTTGCCATGAAAGCCTCGATCTCCTCCACGGTGCGAGGGACGCAGGTCAGCAGCTCTACGCCGTCTGCCGTCACAGCGATGTCGTCTTCGATGCGAACCTGCACACAGTCGGGACGCGCTTCAGTAAGCATGTTAAAAAAAAGACATGAAGAATGATTCATGTGCTACAACAGCCACAGAATAGACGTTTATGCAGTCTGTAGATACTCTCATGCTCCATTCTTATTATAACCGGGCTGATTTCTACCACCTGTCTGAAGACTCCATCCCAACAAACACGTTTAACAGCGGTGTCACACTGACCCCTCCGAAGCCGCGGAAGCGAGCCAGCACTTGGTTGTTGATGAAGCAGCTCTGGGCCGGGTTGGCCAAGGCCTGGTCCAGCAGGTGGTTGATGAAGTATATGCCAGGCTCCACAGTGAGGACCATCCTCTCCTGCACGAGGCGTCCCATCCGTAGACTCTTCAGTCCAGGCTCATCGATGCGTTGAATCCCCTGCACGTTACATCCCAATATTAAAACTAATGACACATTTGGACTAACAGAAGAAGTCTACACAGTTCTAACACTAACAACTGGGGGATGTCTTTTGCTCCCACCTCAGGGTAGCCTCCCACATCGTGCACGTCGATGCCCAGCAGGTGTCCCAGGCCATGGGGCATGAAGACCGAGCCGAGATGGACCTTCTCCATGTCTGCCACGCTGCCCTGCAGGATCCCAATCTTCACCAGCTCCTCCAGGTGAACCTGGTCAGCCAGACGGTGCATATCAGGCCACTTCACACCTTAAACACAAGAGGTTATTGTCAATATTAAAGATATTTAAACTTTAAATTCATGTAGGCATGCCTGTCAAAACCCTTTTTACAATTTGCTCAGTCACACTGTTTACATCGTATTACATTTTCTAATTCCATATTGTAGGTCCATGAATTGAAGCCTGTAACTTAATTAAAAAGACAATTGCCTGGTTTGATGGCAGCCATGACAGTTCTGGAGGACTTGAGGACAGCCTCGTAGATGGCCTTCTGATCTGGAGTGAACTTTCCGTTAGCTGGGAAGGAGCAGGTGATGTCTGAACTGTAGCAGTAATACTCTCCACCCATGTCAAAGAGGCTGCAGGACACAAAGAGCAGAACGGGCTCACGCACAGATGGTCTGACAATGATGCAATAGCTCCACCTTTAGGTAAAACTGTAGCATTTGTAAAAGAGTGGCGGTGTAGTAACTGAGGAGGTTGGATATGAAACCTAGTGACAGCTACTCACCACATGTCTCCATCTGCAATAGTCTTGTCATTAGGAGCCCCAGCATGGCCATAGTGGAGCACAGAGGAGTTGTGGCCCCTGATGTCGCACACATAATTATAGGAAACAATTTAAATACACAATTTAGCCTGGTAACTGATGTGAAGATCACACGTGTGCCCACTATTAAAACAACGTGAGATTTCAAACCATGCATGAAGCCTTACGTTCCACAGATACAGCTGTAGGAGGTGTGGCGCATGCCTCCTCTGGTGTAGCAGTAGTGCTGGAAGAGGCTGCAAGGGCAAACAGGAAGAGAAAGCAACGTAGGGCACAAGAATTAAGCAGTTAGACACAGGACCTCCACTGCCCTCGTCGTATCTATCACAGTCACATACTGTATAGAACTTTAGATCTGCAGGATCTGTTGTACAGGTGTTAATGAGACCTTCTAACTGAGAGCTGTTCTGACATTATATGATATGAAAAGTGTGAAATTTAAGGTTTTCCTAAATCCATTAATGATATTTTGCCACTATTATGGCCATGAGCAAACTGTAAGACATTAACAAGCCCGATATACAGTGAACACTGTGCTTATAGGATCAATAGGTAAAGTACAGCACTTACCTCTCCATTTCATATTCTTTTTTTCCAGGCTTCACATTTTTCATCACCTACAGGGAAAAAAGAAGCTTTTAAGTATTTAGATTATTATTAAATTAGAAAGCATAAAAGCCACTGCAGTGAAAACTTCCAGAACCATCAGATGCTTTACCTGTTGGCGCAGTAACTCAAACACATGCAAAGCCACTAAACAAAATATTAAATTGCCTCTGCACTTCACGTGTCGTCTCCACGTTCACTGTAATAAATTTTGACTTATTACCTGATGCACAGTCTGCGGGATTTATGCAGAGTCGGCGTAAAGAGTTCAGTAGTTTGTGAAAGAGGCCTCAAGCGCTCGCTCACCTGGGGAAACCGCTTCTATTTTTACTACACATCTATAGGGTGCAGCAAAGCCAACCTCCAAAAACGGGTGGCGCCAACATGCCTTTAAAACGTACAACTAGAAGGATGCACGCGTGATTGAGAGGAACAGACCACACCAAACCCCAGGTGAGTCCGGCCAGCTGCATAGCAGCGCCGCCGTGGGTCCATGCTCTGTGTGCCAACGGGGGAATGAGAAGGCTTTAAGTAGCAGTAAGCTAGAAAAGCGATATCTACAGTGAGTGGGGAAAATAATCATCCCTCTTAAATGGACCACATTCTGCTGCGTTTGCAGCCTGAAATCAAAATAGAAAGCTTTAAAAAAAACATCTATCATTGAATAAGAGTTCCTCTTCCAGCTGGATTTTCTCAGCGCTAGTACCCACAATGCAACAAGACCCAGGAGTTATAAACGTACAATATCAGTATCACTGGGTTCAAAGAAGAATCACCTCCTTGTAAAACACCTTTTCCTTTAATTACAATCTTCTTGTCTCCTAGTGGCTCTTTCATCTAGTCTGGAGTGAAGTCCACGCCTTTAATAGACTCCACTGTGATTCCAGTGGTAAATGTTTGCATCCACCCCCTGATTCGTGGCGGTCTGACTTCATACCCCAGATCTGTGGACAGGGCTTTGCCAGGCAGCCCATTGTTTGCATCTGTTGCGCTACCAGGGACTGGAATGCTCCAGGAAAGCTCTCGCCGTGTCGAGCTAATCAAAATAACCACAGGTGATCACAGCTGACTGCCAAATTGATTTTCACGCCACAGAGATGTGGTTAGCGACACGGTACCGACTTTGAGGCGAATGTTTCAAACTTTATGTATTACTGTCTGACATGTTGCCTAAATCGGCCCTGCTTAATTCAAAGGGGCCGATTCCTTTCTACACTCGCCATGATCTGCCTGGTTCCCGCCTATTGTGCTCTTTCGTTGTGTGAATACACTTGCACAGGGCCTGTCTAAGTGAGGAGAGTCTCGCCTCTTTGTGAGCTTCACTGGAGATCCTGTTGGTGTAGCGCAGAACCTCCAGCTCCATATCAGTCTTAATCAGGCGGCTGCAGACACACACAAACAAGACAGCGAGGAGTGAGAAGCCAGTTCTGTCTCTATCAATACGCTGCCAGTCTCCAGAACAAGCAATGTAGAGACAACAAATACAGATTCATACTCCACTGTCACACTGTGGTGTGTTTGGTGACTCGGTATATTTTTTACATTTTTGTCCATCAGTCAGACTGTCGTTTTAGTTTTCAATGCAATGCTTGGTATGGTATATTTGTCTTCCAGTCATACTACAGTACATACTGTACTCTTATCTTAATGATGTCCAGTTGCACTGTTGAAGGTTTCTGTAAACTGTTAAATAATACAAATATTCTCTGCCCTCTCTGACTCCAGGGATCCTCGTTCTATTTACTGCATTTATTGGAGACGCTTCACATTTTTAGAATCTGATTGGCAGAAACAAAGATCTCCCCGTCCTCAGATGCCAGTGGGAAATCTGTGCGCATGGTCTTGATTTTAAATCTGAGCTTTAAAAGGTTTCTCTGCTGATCTCTCTCTAGCCACGCCCCCATGCATCTAGCCACACCCTCTTCCTGATCTTTTAAAAGTCAGCAGCCATGCTATAGGTTTTAATGCATACTGTAGATGAAGTCACGTTTTGTTGTCTGAACTCTGATGACTTTATGGTTTGCTACAGCTTGGAACGGTCTCATTTATAAAACACTTGAGTAGGAAGTAGTTAAGAACAATTTTCCGCTTCATGGACGATTATTTGAGTTTGTTTCGAACTGGCTTTTATGAAAAGCTTAATGGATTTTATTAATTGAATGTGCCTGTAAATGTTAGCTTTGGTTGGACTCTTTGGCCACAGTGCCATGTATTTAAAGTAGCCATGGTCTTTGTGTTCCTGGTAGGATGTTCTGTGGAGTCCTGTTTGGAGTTATAGATTTTCCCTCCTGTTTTTTTTTTTTTTTGTTTTGTTTATTGCCTTAGGTTTTAAAGGTTTTGGTCTGTGTATTCTTCTGTTTCCTCTATTTTTTATTAAAATACTCCTTGCCTTTTACTCAATGGAACTTCCTTGAGACAAAGACACACTGAGACTATTATTACTAGAGCCAAATAAATAACTCATCACAGTGGTGGCCAATAATGACACTAATAATGGTTTACATTAAAAAGCCTATTAACTAAACAGCCCCGTGAGCTCTAGAGAGAAGAGGGGGCAGGGAAGTTCAATCAAGTGTTTCTCCCTAGGAGGTGTGCCTGAAAAGCATTCCTCTTTATTTCACAAAATGTCAATTCAGACTCTAATGCCAAGGACAAGCAGGAAAGCACGAAGTCCATTAGATGTGTGCAGACTGGCTCCTGATTCTAAGAGCGGAGGGGGGAAAAAAAAAACAACTGAAGACAAGGCCAGATTCCTAATTGCACACCCAGAATCACTTGAGTGGGCGGGCGTCATTGCAGAGGTTTGTCATTTTAAAAAATGGCACAATTTGGCTAAAGAAACTCAAAGAGCTACAACAATAATCTCACCTCCAACTGACTTTCTGAGTTATACTACAAAAAGTAAATTGATTTACTCACCATTCCACAATGACTGGGTGCAGGAGAGTGTTGTTTACTTGAAAACTGATAAGTAACAAGAAACAGAAATAAATTTTTAATCTACCTTTGAACCAAGTTTCTTTTATTAAAGCACTTCAGGGTCAGAGTATAAAGCAGATAATAAGGTGCATGTGGTTAAAACGAGAACAAAGAGCAGAGCTCCAAACAGCAGTAACGCTGCCCTGACACTGATAAGAAGATTACCCTAGTTGAATTAGGTTACTAAGAAACGATCTGTATGCATGTTGTTCTGTTGTATCCTTAGTTAAAAAAAAAAAAAGCTTACAAAGTATAATGATGTTAATTCAAATTGATGCCAATTTAACATACCCACTAATTCCTTCAAAGGAAGCTTCACGGCAGATGCTCCCACTATCGGTATTCTGTCCTCGCTGCAGAGAAACAACAACACACAAAAATTATACGACTACTACTATATAGTGTATTATATGTATTTATATTCAGGTAGATGATGCCTTTTGATCTGAAAAAAGTTATTTCGCACCAGAGTTAGCAGAACCGCTGGTCTCAGGTTGGACAGCACGTCCACAATCTGCAGAGAAGCAGACGCAGAGTAATTAGAGGAGCGAGATGCACAGTTGAGCCGCAGAGACGGCAAGCGGCAGTTCTCTGCTACTGTCACGCTGCAGAATAAAGGTCACACCAGCAGGAGCCATCGTGGGTACAGTACGTGGTCCTCCGCAGCAAAACTGAATGACAAACCTCAAGCGGCTTTATTACACCTACTGCCAAACAGCCTAAATGTCAGATAACAGGAACCTGACTCAGTGCTCGCAGACACTGGCTGATATTTAAGAATAGGTTTTATAATTATCCCACAACGTTTGCTGTGCTGTCTCAGCAGAGTAAAAGAATGTCCCAAAAATCTAAATTAGACTCTAGCGCAACAGCCAGGGTTGAAATGAACTGTATAAAACTTATAAAACTGCTTTAAGAGACAATAAACTAAATAGGAAAACACCAGGATGTCATCATCAGTAAAAGGCATGGCTTTAAATAAATGGATTTAACAAAAACAAACAAAGATTTTCACCAGATTACTGTACTGTGACCCGCTACTGACACCTACATACTCCAAATATTAGAGATAAACCCACAGACGATCCGTGATGATACAAACAAGCACATACTTAAAACTACTGCAACATCAGGCCGCTTGCTTATTTAAAACACAGACAATGTTCCAGGTGTTAAGCCCGGCTTCTGCTAGGAAAACACAAACGCTGTTCCTCTTTATGCCGTCTGAATTCTAAACACCTGCAAAAGGCTTCTTTGTCTGACTACATGGCACAAAGCAAACAACTACTGCATAAATTACAGTTTTCTAATATTATATAGTTGCGCTGCCATTGCTTCATTGAAGAATTGGCTGTTTGTTGAAGTGATAATTTGCACCTCAACCTGTGCATAATTAGCAAATCTGACACCTCAGGCAGGTGTGGAGATGTGAAAACATTTGGAATTGGAGGAGCAAAATGAGTCATCACTTGGTTTTAGTATGAATATAGAAATGGAAAAGTAAAAGTACTGTATGAGTCTTTTCATCTGTGGAACATATGAGTGATTTGATGGCCAGTGAAAGCTGTTATAATATATTAGATTAGTAAATGTGCACGTTTCCAAAACGGCTTAGGATTTGATGGCTGCCATCAAAGCTCCCCTGGGAATCTGATACTGTCAAACAGTATCCATGACTGCATACACAACCTGAATACGCAATTATAGGCAGCCTGAAAAACTGTTTGTTTTAAATTACATTTATAAAATGGAGACGAGAGGCGCAGACAAACAAACATAAAATGAACGCCGCTGTTACATCAGGTTAATATGCTTGTGACGCGCTACGTGCTTTGTAATAACAAAGCCCAATTTGCCCAGAACAGCCATTCATGGCATCAACACCTCCTGCAGGTTTGAATAAAAATGGATGCATGTGCCCAAAGTCCAAATAATAACACTGGTCCTTCTACCTGGTGACAAAAATGTCATTGTTTGCTCACAGGTTCGAATGAATGATGACTTTCACCTTTAAAATAGCTGTGAAGGCTCTAATGTTCTCACCTGCCTGTAGTTGCTACGATGAAAAATGTTTTACACACACACACACACACACACACACACACACACACACACACACACACACACACACACACACACACACACACACACACACACACACACACACACACACACACACACACACACACGGGTTGTGACTTACATCGCAGGTGTAATGCACCTCATCTACGGCATACTTGTCCTTGAAGTGCTCTTTAGGAAAGATCCTGTTGACAGACGCAGCACAATGATGGATGAAGACCATGGCAGACACCAAAAACACCAGCAGAGAGGAAGTATTCAGGGAGTGATGGAGAGGAAAAAGTACAGATGCCAAAAAAAAAAAAACTGTACATGACAAAAGCTGCTTTATGTGATGACATTTAAATGAGTTTTGTTTGCATTTACAGTTAAGTTCATGCAAACATGATCTAACTCTTCACTCTAGTTCTCCCTGACAGCTCCGCGCCAGGTGGCGACGGCCGCTGGCCGCGAACACGGCTCTTTGAGGATTAGCGGCACTCACTCTCCCATCCAAGTGGCATAGCTCTCAGGCAGTTTGGGAACAAAAAGCATGGATTTTCCGGAGTTCACATCAATGGCTCCATAACAGTCGGCCTCGGTTACACCAAAGGTCCAGTGGAAGAAAGACTCCTACGAGCAGAATCGGTCAGGGCATTAGTGAGGGCCAGGAGGGTTGCAAGATCTCGCCAGATTAAGATGAGAGATCCCAGCAATATCTGAGTAAACCAGCAGGTCACCACAAACTACTGGCACATCAATAAAGTCAAATGTCCTCGGATACGACTAAAAATACAAGCTTCCTTCCACAAGTGAGGGGAAGACAACGTACCTGCCTGAAGAGGACGTCGGTGTCCGTGCAGTACCTCTGCTTCTGCTCTCCTCCCTGCAGCACAACCACTGACTGTGGCGCCACACCATCTTTGGCTTTCAGCTCTTTGCACAGGCGTCTCCGGTTTTCTGCAAATAGGGCAGCAGCCACCCTCAGGGTGTCATTACCCAGCCAGTAGAAGGCTCTGAAAGGATGGACACAGATGACAGGGAGGCTGAAGGTGGAGGAGTGATCGGAGGAATAACTCCACTGGACTCTGGGCCTGGATTAGGACTGTCCTGTAGAGGCTGCAGGACGACACCATTAACCTGTCCTCAATAAATATTATCTAATACTTTGAATAAGCTTTACCTTGTATATAAAAAACAAACAGATTTTGAGTAATAACATTTTCAAGATGTACAGCAGCTGCAGTGGGAAGACATTGATTTATTGTGTGACTAGGGAAACTGGACATGTTGTGGTTTCCTCTTGGGGCAGAGAAATTGGATGTCAGCAGTGAACTTGAGTTGGTCACTCTCCCCATACAAAGTGGACTGACACATTCTACATTATTGCACTAAAACTATCTCCAATAGTTGTCTAAACACAATAACTTGAAAGTGGTGTAACACTAGAAGACCTGGACTAAACCTACACAATTTTTACACTCAAATTTTATTTGGTTCCGTGTTATATTTTACTGGCTTCAGTGTTATCATACTGTAAATCTACTGACCAAAGAGGAGACTCTTTCTTTTTTCTGTATGTTACTATCTTTGTCTGAAGTGAATCCCCCACGATTGGATCAATAGATATGAGCCAGAAGATGTGGAAGAACTAAAGCCTTTGAGAAGACACACTGTACATAAAAGCTGACAGACTGACCTGCAACTCAAAGGTCTGGCAGCGTTGCTGATAAGATAGGAAGAAAAATAACTGCTTCAGCGCTCTGAGGTACTAATTAAGCTACTGTAAGGGGAATCTGAAGTCTATTTCTGTTACATAATATTGTAAGGTGCGCCTGGTGCCTCCAATCACAGCCGTCTGAAATCTGCAAACACTTCAAACTTTTAGGATTATCTCAGCAGATCTTTCTGTGATTCTAGCAAATGAAGAAATTAATTCAGTTTGGATTGGATTCAATATCAAAACAGTCATTACTCTTTGATACATGATACATATAACTTACTTCAACATTAATAATTACAAAATTTTAACTCTTACCAGTAACAATGAAAACACACAGATTGCTTGTTTTTAAATTTAGTTTTCATGACTTAGCACTTACCATTAATTTATCCCGGAAGTCACGTGATTTAAAGGGCATAGGAACAAAATACAAGCGGTTGTAAACTATGTCTCTAACTTTTTACTGTGTTACTTGTTGCCTGCTGTGAAATGCTGCACACGTTCAGTTCAGCGTGGCTCTTAAACGTTTCTCGTCGAAGATAAACCAGCTTGTGGATCATGTGTCATTCCTTGAGCACAGCTGATCACTGTGATCATCTTACACAAAATAACATTGTGTCCTGCCAAAAAGGTTGGTTTAGCACAAAGGGCTCTATAATTATGGTGGCCACGAAAATTTTAAGAACAATAATATTTTTATAATGTTTAAAAACAGGACGTAAGCTATATTTACGTGCAATGATTTATAACGGAAGTCAGATAAAAGTTGACTGCGCAGATTTGTCTTCCTGCTTTAATAACACGCTCGTGAGCTAAAATAGGAGCAACATATCTCTAGAAACATTTTAGAAACTAAAATATCTAAAATAAATACATATTCGTTGCAGCCATAGTCATAAACCAGTAAAGCTCACTCACTGTTGTGTTGCAGCCATGATGACGTTCACCCAAACTGTCATGTGCTCGTGGCGGTCACGTGAGTTTTGTTCGGCTGTGGCGCCAATCAGGAGACGTGGCATCGTGCTGCATTCAGCGCTTCAGGAAAAAACAGTGTCGACGTTAAAGTTGCATTATACCGTAAATCTCAATGAGGATTCTTTTTTTTTAGTTTGTGTCGTTTTCAAAGAGATGCAGTCAAAAAAATCGGACATTATATACCATTTAAGAATGAGAAGTTAGGGAAACGGAAAAAAATGTGTGAGAGCAATACTGTGGAAAATCACACATGGTACAATAGGTACAACAGCGCAAGTAAAAATGTTCTGATGTTATTTAGGTTGTTCATTAATTCGCAATGAGAGATCAATGCCGAACAAAGCAGAGATTTTCAATTAGGAGAGCAGCCAACAATAACCTAGTTTATTCTATAAGCTCTTTAACTGGTAGCAATGTAGTGCCTCCACTTTAATGTAGTGTAGAAAAGTACTACATGAAATTTGCAGTAAATACTACGGTAGCATTTTAGACCTTTACTGTAATACTTGAGTGAACGCACTTTACATACAGGACACAGCATCTGAGTTACAGACACCAAATACTTTCAGACAGTTACGTCATCTCAGACAGAGATGCTAATAGGCCAACATTTACTTCTCAGTTCCCAAGTGCTTACATTTAAGCTATATCTGCAGTTATACTTCAAATATATACAGTATACTGTATGTGTATACATATACACACACATATATATATAATGAAGAGAATCAGTGCAATCAAGGCAGCTGACCTTGCACTCACACCGAGACTCTATTTTCTGTTCCACTTTTGTACTTTCCAAAGGAAGTGAAATTATCCACTGTCATGAATATAACGTTCTCACACAAAAACATTCAGAACCTCTTTTAACCCCTATACTCTGTGTTGAACATGTTTACACAGTCATATGCTGAGTAATGATGATAAGCAAATGAGCCCTTCGAGCAGCACAATCTCTGGAAATCTACAGGACATGGCGGCTCGCGATACAGTTCTACAATTGTGCTTCTATTGTTGAAAACAGTAGGGGGAGATGCAACTCTCTTCTGAAACAACACGGGGGCAATTTAAGAAATATTTAATTATTATGAGCAACTGCAGATGCTTGATGCAGGTAAGAATGTGTCAGGAGAGACAGCATTCAGGCGTAGATGAAAGACAGTGAAGCATGGGGGTGTGTTCACTTTGTAACACAAGCAACATTCACTGTGATACAAACAAGGTGTGATGGGAGATATAGTGAAAAGACAATATGACGCCTATTGATTTCTAAACAAAGTTAAGCCCTAATAGATTCAGATACACACTTCAGAGCCAAGCATTTCAAAGTTATCCCAATGCTTCTGTTGCAGAGGCATTCAGTGATTAATATATTTGTCTAAACTCCTTTTACATGCAATTATTTAAATTTATTTCTAATAAATGAAAATTGCTTGTATAGATTCTCCTATTAGTAATAAACTCTTAAACCGTCTACCCTGTTTTAATGCAAACATTGCCTCAGTAAGTTGTATCTAATCTAAACGAGGGGCATTCGGGTCTCATTATATTGTTGCTCAGGCAGTGCATTTGTCATTTTTCAAAGGTCAAACAGTAATCCAATTACTGTATAGTCTGACTTATTTTTCTTACACAATACAATAAAACTAAAAAAAACAACATACAAAAGTTAGGATTATAAACCAACTCTAGCGGCCTGGCCCTCTGTTGCATAATTTAGTCTCCCCCTTCAGTGGCCCCTTGCAGAGAGAAAGTGCTTCCGCTGGTTTACAATAGAAAACACCAGTCACCAAACGGCCACTGACTGAGCGCCAGTTCCCCTGCATCCACATTTTTATCTGTTGTACCAGCTGTAGGTTTTGCTGATTTAGATGAACTGCCCAGCTTTGAACACGGAACTCTACCCCTTGCAGGCTTTGGATTTCTGCATGGAAGGTGTGGTGTCTCCAAAGACACCCAGTGTTCACTGTTTTGGGCTAAAAACGGGTCAAAATGAAGTAGAGCAGGGAGGAAGTAAAGTCATGGGCTCATTTAAAATAGTTAGTTGAGTAACTATGATTCATTAACAAAGCAATTAGTCAACAAAACATTAGCTAAATTGAAATTGAATTGAATAGTGTAACTGCCAGATGTTTTTAAGTTTTAGTGTTTTAGCACTTATTTTGAAATCTACTTCCTGTTGTCCCTGCCTCTCAGTTGTTCCAGCTTTATAGTCATTATTAAATTATCGCTTTCTCCTGTGCCCTCCTGTCCTTTTTAAATCACCAACAGATCCATTTCCCGTCTGCCAGATTGTGGGACATCAGCGTCTACTCACCGGCCACCCTTGATCTTGTTTTCTTCCTGTTTTGCATGTTTCCTAGTACTCATTTATTAGAGTAGATCATATCCCCAGCGCTGCCTGGTGACTCTTGGCTTTGTCCCACTGCTTTTGGTTCAGTTAGGTTTTTATTCTTATGGAAACATAATCTCCCCCTTCCTGGTTTGGAATGTGCTTTTGGTGTGTGAATTACGAGTTTGCCTCGGACCCCGTGGCTTATCGTCTGGACTGGTGGATAGGCTGTAGACTAGGATAACCTGTATCCTTTTCTTTTGTATACAACCTTTGCTATGTGCCCGTTATTTTTGACTTAGAGTGTCCTTTAACTTATCACAGTGAAGTCTGTAGAGACATAGTTCGTCAAATGCTAATCATTATTATGCTCTTCTCATTATAGTCTTAAAATTATTATATAAGTGCTTTCTCCGTGAACATTTAGTACATACTGTCATTAAATAATGAGATATTTAGAAAATGATGCTTCCGTCTTTTCTGCAGGAGGAAGACAAGAACGATTAGTGGTTTCGAGCACTCCAACAGAAAACAGATATGTGAATAACAAGTAAGGTCCTTGATGTTGTTTTTTTTATATTTTGATGCCTTGCCGCCACTGGAAGTCAGTGCCATTAGTCGCTCCAGGCCATTTAGAGACACTTTACCAGACATCTGGGGTGAGAGTTTCAAATTCAAAGACTGATCAGATCACTTTGTATTTCCTGCAGAAATCAACCGAATCCCTCTCCTACAAAAATGCATCAATTAGGCCGAGAGTGGTGCTTGGTGAGAAGCACTTTTATCTAAAACGCAAAATGCTGTTTGCAGGCGTGTGGATTCTGCTGATGAGCAAGTCTCAAACGAACGTGAGTAAAATATTAACAGAACGACATTGAAGTAGGATTACAAAATTAATTAAAGAATTTGTTTTTATTACATCCACTAGTTCAAGTAAATAGCAGACAAATTAGTGACACAGCAATAAAAAATGATTAGTTGTTTACAACACAAACTGTAACGGACTGTCATTATTTATTTATTTAATTGTTAATTATTATAATGATTTATTCTGATAAACTAAACTTTTTTTTAATCAACACCACATAGTTGTGCTATAGTTTATACAGGCTGCCTTTGAACCTAGTGATCACTATCTAAACCACCTCGAGCTGAGTTAACAGAATAATGCAGATTGTAACTATAGTAACGGTCCATCAGCAGGCTTCTGTATGAGATGGGGTAATTTAATAAGGTGGAGCTCCTAAAGGGCATAGTCTGATCCCTGCAACATGCACATGCATTTATAGGACAAATGTAGTGGATTTTTATACCTCATCTTCTTTGTTGGAACTCAGTAGTGTCTGTGTTTTATTGCCAGAGCAGCATAAAGTTAGCAGAATTAAATACAGAGAAGCATGCAGGCCAAGGCCAGGCTGACCAGTCGAGTCAGATAACCGGCTAGACAGACAAGGTGAACTGAGAAGTGTCGTGGAAATTTCTAATAAAGAAGCTGGTGAGAGAGTTGTCGTTTGTGTAATTTATTGTGATAAGATAAAACAATAGCGGGGACAGGAAATTAAAACATGGATGTGCAGATTCAGTAACCAGCGCTGGGGAGACCAGAACACACAGCATGAAGGTGGGACGCAAGACCCCACAATCCTCAAGTTGCTTCTGAGGATTGGAACGTCTCTCTCTGGTCCAATCAAATTTCAAGTACCACCTCGTCTCTGCCGCCGTGTGTGCAGTTGTTTACATTCTTCCACCCGGTACCGCTGGCGTCTCGCTATCAGAGAGAACGGGCAGTACTGTCAAGAGACAAATGGAAAGAACTCCTCAACCCTGGGTTTTGAGGAGTCACATAGAAGCCAGACACAGGGAGGGCCACTCAAACACAAGCATGAACCCTACTCAGCCTAAACAATCAGTCAGACACATGAAACCCATGTATGACGAGCAGAACGAGATGAACTGCACACAGACTGTACATAAGAAAATATGATAAGTAAGACACAAACTTATTAAAAAAGACCTGCTTATATATAGTCCCATGTAAAAAACGCCAACAATAAGACTGAATACCCAAAAGTCTGGACAGGCAGCAGGTACAGTAGTGTATCTCACCTCATCAATAACTAGACAATAGGTCCATTTTAGTTCCAGTGAGTTTGGTACAGAGCTCAGTAAAGGTGCCACACTGCCATCATCCACTTTATCTTTTATTTATATATATATATATATATATAATTTGATTACATTTTTGAATAAACCACAAGCTCAGTCCCCCAAGGGGCTGTAGGTTGCTTGCATTAAGTACATTACTACAGTATTCAATACCATTTGTGCGATGAAGGGAATTCATCTTGTGTCAGTGGGTGCAGTTGAGCTGCCGAGGCCCCGTCTGCACTGCTGCAGCGTCCCTGTTCCTTTGACCTATTTTCACATGTCTTTCAGATTTGTTCAAACCATTGACATGTATTAATGAACTAGACCAGATGGAACACATGCACAAAGTCAAGAACTCATCAAAGCGAAGCCGAGACGACGCAAAAGCACCTCTAAGTTTCCACGAGTCTTCTATCTTTCAAACGGTGACAGTCGCCACATTTGCATTCTCGCGGGTGCGATGCTGGTGGCACAAGGACGGTGTGCCAATAGTTTTCCATCTGCCCAGATGCCAGAGCGAGAGACGAATGGTCCGGCGGAGTCGGCCCTGCTTGTTTCCATCTTGTTAATAGTCAGGAGACTCACTGGAAGCTGATCTCCAGAGAAGTGAATAAGGAAAACATGGTCATGGAAAGAGCCAAATAGCCCTGTACACAGCAGAGAACACGTTGTTCTGCTATGCTGCCTCTGCACGCAATGAACTGCACTGGTTCTGTCCGCATTAAGATGCAAGCCAACAGTCTGCTTAATTCGAGCAAAACAGGTTCTAATTGCACTGGTGCAGAAAGCACTCAGCAGAGCTCGGTCAGAGAAGGAGAAATACTGTAATAATTGTTTCTGGCAATTTGACATGGAATTTTTATTGCCATGTGAGCCGTGCTTTGATTTCCTTGGTCACTTAATGTTGGAAAGATACTCACCAGTGCCTAATCACTAATTTGTGTGAAGTTGTGGGCGGGAGCAACAGCCTACAGTTTCCTTTGAACCAGCATTTTTGATTTATGGGACCAAGATAATGAGCTGAAAATGTGAAAGCGGCATAGACGCGCATAATGGCTTTGTGCTTCAAAGTTGAATCTGCAGTCATCAGGCCTGCATTAGCACAAGCCATTAAGGCACAATGTTAATAACAATATCGCCCGATCCCACTTTGAGTCAAATAGACTTAGCTGTGTAAGCTATATTACGTGCAGTGAGTTACCTGTTGAAAGATGAGTTGCTGTGGGAGGCGGGTTCCACAGCTGGGAGGGGCTTTAAGCCCTGCAGAGCCAGGTTGGACCCATCATTCTCACTTGGGTCCCTGCAACCTGTTTCAAGACCTTAATATTCCACTGATTAAGATAATCTCCTAAACCCTGTTTCACAAATGGGCCTTTTATACATCCATATGAGCAGAGCTCTCTCATCTGAATGAACACTGACCAAGGTCTTATATCTCCAAGAATGAGGAAATACAGAACATGTGTGTTTCAGTCTCGCTGAGCCTCCCTGTAGGAGAAACGGGGCTGCCTCTCGTTACATGAGCATATTTGATAATGCTGTAATGCATCGAGTGCCAATCTTCAGTACAGCTCCAGAAAGCCCTGTACATATTAACACTGAACTTTATTGCACACCTTGTAATTATTCCTCCTGTTCAAAGTAGCCTTGCAGGGGTCTGTTCTCAAAGCCCTTTCAGTGCATTTGATGGGGGCCGTAATCATCCTTCTGCACCAGCATACAGTGTTTTAAACTTCCTTCTGCGTGTTGTATTTATTTGGCTGTTCGAGGATCACCGCGGGCACTTTGACCGCTCTGTCATTATGCGGCTCCACAGTCAGCAAGTCGTGCTGCACTTTTTGTTCCCACACCTGGCGATCATTGCCAGCGAAGAATTCTCCCGTGCTGATGCCTTTTCGAGTTTCACTTTCATGCTCGACCTTCGTTTTGTAAGTGCTCCGGTCGGGATGTCTCCACGTGTGTTGCCGTAACTGGCACGGACCTTTCTCCGCCGCATCTCAGACGAGTGATCAGATGAATAAAACTCAGCAGTGACCAGCTGTCTGCTAGGTAGCATCTGCAGTATGACACAATGCCCAATGAAGTGTCCCCAGCCAAAGTGAAACCTATTCCTGGTGCTGTTTGCCCGATCGAATATATTTTTAAAAACCGTCAATAATAAAACTACGACAGATGGAAAGGACAAGGGATCAGGGCATCCTGTAAGTACAGACTAACCCAAATCCAGATCAAAGGCCGCTCGCTCCACAGGTTATCTCCACATCCATAACACCGGACAGCTGTTTATGATTGACGAGGATTATGCACAGTGCACACATTTCATCAGGATTTACCCTCAAAGCCACTCACTTTAGCAGCTAAATCATTTCAATTATTATTCAACTTCTGTCCTCTGGAGGTCAGCTGCTCTGTGCCCCAGCCTTCGGCAGATCAGTCATTATTATCCACAAATGGCCTTGAAGTCACACACTGAAGAGGCAGAAGGAATAGAAACCATCAGTTTTCATCTCAGAAATGACACGTACGCTTCGCTCGGATGTTCGGTCATTCAGAATCAAAATACAACGGGTAACTGTGTGAAAACTGTTACTTGGGAAGTGTTGCGTCTTAGTTACATGTTTAAATAAAGTCATTTCATTGTCAGGTTTAGTATTTTGTGGAAAAGCTGAACACAATAATGGGGCAGAAAGTGGATCTGATGCTTTGAGCTACGTCACAGTAGACGTCCTTTAGCTGGAACCATTATTACGCTCTTTAACTTGAAATGACCTTTGAACCTTGTAACGGTCTGTGGACCTTGTAGGACGTAGCCCAACGCTCATTTGGAACACCCAATTTTAAAGCTCGTCACCAGATAAATAGCCACCAATGCAAAATCTATAATAAATTACGTGTAGTTCCCTATATCACAGTAGATCATAAATACTCATTAGGTAAAGATGGTGAGAGTTGGAGGAGACGAGCAGATTAATGAGAATAAGGGAGCTTGTGTGTGTCATTGTAATGAGCTGATAATATGCCTAAACCACCAGAACCAGCTCAGCTGATAGAAACTGTGTAACATAAATGTTATTTACGCTTTGGAGGGGAATGAGGGGTTGAAGTTAATTGCTGATATATTGGAATTTATATTCACGCAGCGGTGCCCCCTGTCCTCAGCAGTGAGCTGTGACAACTGGTTATTCATTTAGTAGTGACACTCCATCACCACAAAATAATTGCCTCTCTTGCCAGAGATAATATGGGATGAAAATATTAATATGATTTAGTTAGATAGTGCATGCAAAAGTTTTATTTTAGTTTAGTGCAAGTGCTGCAGCAAGCGTCTCAAGGATGCTGAGCTTTATTACACAGCCTCGTTTCCTTTTCATTTGGTGGCGCTAGGCCTTAAATGCTGGAGAATCATAGGCCTCATAGTCATGAGGTATCTGCATTCAGATCCTGCAGGAAGGAAAAAACTTTGCATTTGCTACTGCTTGTTCACACAGAAGAATCGGTGTAGAAGCAACGCTGCAGCAAAGGCTCACGCATTTCAAAAAACTATTCCTGTGGCCCGATTCCACCCCGACGCTTCGCTCTTTGAACCTAACAGCGTTTGAAATGGCACAAGTGCGTTTGTGGAGATGGAGGATCTATTCCTCCGCAGTCCCTTTGCCTTTCGAGTTCTTAAAACCCCAAGTAAACTTTTTCTCTGGTGACAAGGACGGCGCCCAAAGGAAAGATAATGACTGAGAAGGAATCCTTTGCTTTTTTTTGTTCCTAATTTGAGATTAGAACGTATCAGCTCTACAGATTTATATTTAGCAGTATAAAAAATATTTTCCCAAAACCCTTTGAAGTCAGTGTGTATACAAGTGTATCATATCACATCACATCATGTATACCCTATGGAAACATCTTATTACCGACTATATATAAAAGGGAATTATGAAACAGCTAAATTGAGGGCATTTCAAGCTGAAGAAAGAAAGTGTCTTATCACTGAGATGAAGTCAGGGGGATGTACAGTAGTTAATAGGAAATGCATGTGGGGGTGGAAACCCTTCAGCAATGCAACTGAAGGCTTTATCTACTTCATTAATTCTCCCAAACCAGCTCACAACAGCGCAGACAGATTAACACTGCATTTAAGCTATAGCTGCCTACTTAACAAGCAAACAGTTCAGGCTCCAGCCTGACAAATGCCATTAATATTCATTTATACACGGCGAACGTCATTTCGCTTTTCCCGGGGAACTACAGCATTTTATTAGGTTCACCGCAGTCAGACAGAGTTGAGAACGACTTTGCACCACATCTCCCTCCTCTGAGCCTTTGGAGTTGAACACAAAGCTCCTCCAGAGTTTGTTTCTGGAAGGCAGCGCACTCTAAAGTGGATGATAGCGAGCGGTGCTGGTTGGGTTGGGTGCTGAGTGCAAATCAGCAGGGGCCGGACGTTCTTATCTCACCTCCCACTCGCGTCCTCACCGAGCTCCATTACTGATGACACTCATTGCCCAGTAGTGTAATGCCACGATGATCAACCATTTCCATGCCCTTGCTGGCTGCGGAGCCACATAGTAAGTGCCCTGGCATGCCACAAATCAAAAGAAAGCCATGACTTGTTATCTCGTTGCAGCGTTTTTTTTTTCCCAGCCTTTGCTGAGGAGCCATATCTTCAGCTTTGAAGTCGGAGCCACTGGCAGTGTCTCAAGCGCCGCTGCCATCAAGTGAGCGCCTCTTCATTAAATCCCTGAGCTGGTTCTAATTAAGGGCTGTATCAGGCTGGCCCTCGGTGCCGGCCACCGGGGCAGAGGACAGCGTGCCCGACACAAATGCCCCAAATCACAGTGGGGGGGCAAAAAAAAAACCCGGACGACAAGAGCCACCGTAAATATTTAATTTCCACCCTGTTTCACGATTAAACTTTAAAACTGCGCCGTCGCTGTGGTCATTAAGACGTCTTGTGTTCTTAGTCGCTGGAGGAGCAACAGGAGCCGGAGACATGAGCTGATTCCGCGTTGGTTCCCGAGCGCGATGCGACGCAAGGCTGTTTCTGTGCTGATGTTTCACTTTAAGTTAGCGTGCTGTAGCAAAGGATTGTGGGGTGGATTTCATCTGCGCCTTTCATCCTGAAACTCTCAGTTCCCTTGTCACCTACACTCATAGCTGCTCTATTTATATCTTGTAACCATAACAACTGATCTTTTCTCTTTGCCAAAGGAAACGGTTCCTGTCACTAGGTGTCTTTGTGCTTCAGATGAGAAAAAAAAAAAAAAAGTCTGCCAAAACTTTAGTTTAGCAATTAGTGTTGTCAAACCGGATGTTGATGTCACAGTATGTTAGTGTTGATAAGTGCAGCTGTTAGCGGGGATTGACATTATTATCTTACACGTGCCTCAGTGAAATCTTTCTTATGAATTTCAGACACAAAATCTTTTTGTTTTGTTGTTGTGAGGTGCTGGATATATAGTGGGTGCTGAAGGTTGATTGGCAGAGATCACAGACAGCTTCCAGACGGAGACGAGCTGCAGGCGGGTTTGATTAGTAATCTCAGATCTAAAGTGTGTTTGTTTATCAAGGTTTTGTTGAAAGAGAGAAAAAGCAATTAGGAATTAATTAGAAATTTAGGAAAACGTGCACTGTACGTGTCAATACACAGACTTATGCTGCGACACAAGCAGGTTGTGTGGAGTCTTTGCAGGCAGTCGCACTAAACGCTAGCAGTCCATCGTGTTACAGGTGTTGGACTGATTGAAGGTGAAGCCGTTGTTTCACACCGACACTTCTCCCAACTATTGCACATTCTCTGGTGAGAATTAATTGCTCCCACAGGGACCAATCCCGTGGTTCCACCCAAATGAACCTGACCAGAGTGCACCGGGGCCACGGGTGAGAGTGTTGCCATTGTGTAATGCTGCACACACATGTTGTTTGTCTCGCGAGCGTCTCCGTCACACTTTGAGATTCCAGAGATGAGGCATCAGCTCCTGTAGTAAAAGGGGAAACCTAAACCATTTTTATTTGCAACAGCAATGATGAAAAAAAACAAACAGCGCAATTTGTCTTGTGCTGTGACAGCAGGGGGGATTAAAAATGATTATCAAAATCTTATTATTTCTGAATGTGCTCTGACCTTGTTCGTAATGTAATTTGGAGCGCCTTAAAAGATTATGATGAGTCACATTCTCATTCTTAAATGAAGGAACAGACTGGTCTGCAAAAGAGGCCAAGATCAATTTTACCCAACAAATTCAATGTTTTCTTCAATGCCAGCACAAGGTTGAGCAGTTTGAGGCCCAATCTGTCCTCCCAGGAGTTTGCAAATGTTGAGATGCCGAGATGAATCCAACCGCTTTGGTTGTTTCAGACCCTGCAGTGCTGCGACGTTTCAAACACCATGAACAAAAACCAGTAGCTCAATTCTTACTGTATGGAACCAACAACAGTTGGTGCTGAAGCGAAATCTGAACATTGAATCGCATTTCTGCTGTTACACACAATTACTGCAGCGTTAGCGCTCACTGCCACAGCAAATCCCCAAATATTTTATTAGATTAAGATAATTCCAGTAATGCTTCCAGAGCGAGGTGCACAGATGTTAAATTCGTGACAGGCAGCACTGGAACGGAACCAAGCAAAAGATTTAGACTGGGTCCACCCTCAGCGCTGCAGCGGCGCTCACTGTCGCTCAGAGCCAGAAGGACCTGCATTCAAATGCGCGCTCTCTGGACTGTGGGAGGAAACGACGACAAGCAGTCAGCTTAATCGGAGGCCCCAAATTGCCTGTAGGTGTGAGCGCGTATGGGCGCCTGTCTCCACTCAATGTGTTGGCTCTGTGATAGACTCCCGACCCGTCCGGCCTGTACTCCACCTATTGCTCAGTGACAGCTGGGATAGGCTCCATCCCTTGTGAGTGGAAGTGGTTAGAGTGATGGATGGGCCTAATTTAAGGATGTAGGGTGAAGTTTGTGCCATGAGACATGTAATATGTAAATGTCATTTACACTCCGCTTGCCGTTTTTCACAGCAACAAAGAGTGATATAAGAGTGAATATACGCTATATATTCAGTGTCATAGTTTGCAGCTTTAAAACCAAACAACCAAAAACCTAACTGTCGCCCTTATCGGGCTAATGAGGCCCATAAAAGATTGCTTTAGCATTTAATTAAGCCTTTTAAGGCCTGGATGCGTGTCCAGAGAAGCTGCACTGGGTGAAAGGCGTGGCCTTTGCCTGTGGTGTCCTTCCTTCTGTAATCTAAGAGCTTCCTTTAACTGCTGCAGGTGCATCATGTAAATAATAGTGTCCAAAAATCTCTCTTCCTTTCTTCTTCTTTTCTCTTCTCTTCTAATTTCACGGATCCGGGAGTCGCTGCAGCAATAAGCACAGGAGGATGCACAAACAGGATTACTCAGTGTGGGCATCCTGGAAATCAATTCAATGCTGTTTCAGTTGTAGAAGTCGGTAAATGTGATTCATAAGCTCTCAGATCCGTGTATCCCCTAAAGTCATGTTGGGAAGTAAAACCCTGCAGTCCCTCAACGTATCACATGGAAGGTGTAGCATAAGCAAAAGTAAGCGGTGAAGCTTAATACATACATGTAAAGTACAGGTGGGATGAGATGTGTATGTTACTCACTTTCTCAGTAAGTATAGAGCAACTTTAAGTATTAGTGATAAAGTTACCCGGTCATACTGTACCTGTAGTGGTCCTAACGAGCTTAACGAGGTTTGCTGTTCCTCCAGTATCAACTCACACTAGCATCAACCACCACCGTCCTCCTTTTGAACGTGTCCTTTAAGCGAAGCCCAAATGAGTAATTGCTTTCAGAGTAATTACATTTTCCAGCATTGTTGACTGAGGAGACGCTCCGACTGTGATCACTCAGTGCAACAAAAGTCATTAATGAAAGCACCGAATGCTTTCTAACGCTGCCAGATGAAATCCCAGTGGGTAATAAATACCCCGCCCTTTCCTCACCCTCACGCCACAATCAAACAACGTCTTGTACAGCTCAGTAGGTGCGTTTCCAAACCTATCGATTTCCACTGCTTAAAATGCCAGCGACGCCGGAGCCGGGGCTTATTTTTAAAGCGGCCCGCGTTTCTATGCAGAGACAACGCTTCGTTTCCACGAGCTCAAACTGGGAGGTTTCACCCAGGATGCGTCGGTGCAAACACACACCTGGAGGAGCCTCATCACCGTCCTCACCAGCAGAGAGCCTGCGGCGGCACCTGCGCGTCGCCTCGCCTCCTCCTGTTCCTCCGTGCAATTAGCAGCCGTTTGCGCAGCGTTTCCCATAACGAGTGCGTTACTCGCTGGCGTGCAGGTGGGTCAGATGCGCCGTGTGCCAAGCGATGTGAGGACGCTGCAAGTGCCGGGTCGCCGCCTCTGTCCTCGTGTCATATACCATCTTTCACAGTGGCTGCACAGCTGCCTTCAGTGACCTTTTCACAGAGCCCCCGCGTCCACGGTGCCTCTCCTTCACCTGTGTCTGCTCCGCTACATCCTGTGCTCTTTCTAATTAGCGCAAAGTCATTAAAGCCCTCTAAAGCCCAGTACAATATCCCAGTGTCCAAATAAAAGTGATGAGAGATTAAGCAACGCCCACTGGCAAGCTGCCTTTTCTGGTATAATCACCGGCCGTAGGGTCCAACGCTGCAAACATGAGCCCAACAACAGGACCGGATAAGATCGCAGGTCCGCTCCGGTTTCACCGGGCCTCAGCCTCGATGGTCAGCGGCTGCAGTTTTAACGCAGATCCGCGGCCGCTAAAACAATTACAGCCGCACTGCATTTTGTTTGGAGACAAGATCCGACACGGCATCTTATCTCGACCGGGTTTGAAGAGCAAAGCAAATGGTGGGAAGCTGTGTGAAAAGCACGCGGCGCCTGTCATAATGGTGTCAGGATGTTCCCACCGATAAGGAGCATAATTACTTTGATGGAGGAAGAGAGGCCCACACTTAACGGGACGGTGAGGCTACAATGTAGACGTTTCACTTCCACGCACTCGCTAGCATTTATCTCCTCATCCGTTTCCTGGTGAAATTCAACCTGCAGGACTAAACGCAGCGCAGACAAAAACGACAGGACAAGCCATTCGTTATTCTGAGTATCCATAATGCACCATTGTTAATTTATCACTAAGCGCTTACTCGGCACAAACATGCCCAAACTTCAGGTGTTTCGCTGACAGGTGGAGGCCTCATCACTCAGTATTAACCACGGCGTATTATGATTTCAGCAGCACGACGGCGGCGAAGGCTGGATGACAAACGCTAGAGGAAGAAGACGCAGTTTTAAAAAACCTCACAGGAAACGATCGCAGCAGAAAAACACTTTTGGCCTTCATTAAATTTGAAGAAAAATACCCAGAAATGCACTTAGCCGGAGTCTGAGCCGTCCCCTGTGTCACAGAGCTGGATGATTGACAGCAGGAGACGAAGCTCCGCCTCCTCTCCAACGCTCACATACTGAAGTCAGAAAATAGTAGAACACATTTTGGTTATTGATTACATGGAGCCAAGCGATTTATCTGTGGTACACACGTTTGTGTAAGGTTTTTTTTTAAGCCCCTGTCGCTGCTGCTCCCGCGTTTCACCCACTAAAATGAAATTCGGCCTAATTCATTCCAGCTCTTCAAGCCGCCTGTAGCTCTGAGTCACATTTCGCCGGCTCAGTCGGGAGGTTGCCACAAATTACAGGCTGCTGAGACTGTGTCCGTCAAAAGTCAAGTCTTGGGCACAAGCGCCCTGTAAAACGCCAAACGTGTGAAACGGAAAACACGAGCGCGTCGGCTGCGGCGCCTCATCAAGTCCTCATCCAATCAATTCACGCTGTAGTGTGCAGGGAAACAGTCAATGACTGTGTTAGCGTCACTGGTAAAAGCCAGTTTAAGTCCATAGGTCTTATTTTTAATGAAACCAATGTGCTTAAATTTTACATAGAGCAAATACTGTAAATGAAAGACAGTTAAGATGCTACAGCTGCTGGAGAATGTGTTGGTTGAATGTGTGATTTTAGGGCCAGAGCAGATTTGACTTTTGTCCTTTATATCATCCAAAAACATTATTAATGGTAGTTGAATATTTACTTTAAATACCAGAATCTTCTGTCTCATCTACTCTTATCTATATTTTTATATCTATTCATCCCCTTGACTGTGCTTGGTTTTGTTTTTTTATATGATACTACTTCCGATTATGATTGGTTGTTGTACTTGTCCTTAAGTGTCACAATCTAGGACGAGCACCCTGATGGTTTGAAATACGTATCAGCTGGCCGGCCGACTGATCTCCATAGATGACTGAATGAAAAAGTCTTGGGAGAAAGTTTATGTTTTAAAATTTAAGCCAGGGCACGGAAAGAGGACATCGCATCATCGCTTAGGGAGATCGGGAGGGACGTGATCAGATGCCTAAAGGAGGCTCAGGTGCTGGAAACAGAAATTTAATGATGTCCCAGGAGGAGACGAAGCCCAAGCAGGCTGACCCTGTCAAGTCGAAGCCAAGGATCGTTACCTTGCCGGGGCACAGGACATGTAAATGGGCTTGTCCCTCTTCACACTTTGACATTTAAATGAACCAAAATAATCTACCTGATAAACGTGTTAGCGCAGCCAGCAGGAAGTGCAGGAGCGCGCGCTACTGTACGATGACGCGCTCGTCAGGCGTCAAGTGTTTGGGGCCAAACATCTCAAATGCGTCTCCAGGATCTCATTCATAGGAGACGGGCGGAGCGAAGCAGCTTGTGCAACCGCGTCGCGTGACATTGAGCCGTCCGAGCCGGCTCCGCGGTGACAGATGGTGCGGCCGGGCTGGAAAACAATGCCGAAGGACACAGCGTTGGAGATGCGGCGGGACGGCCCCGGCTCCATGCGCGCGGGCCGAGCGAAGGCGACCTCTCCGCCGCTCTCGTGACGCACTACATCAACTTTACGCCGCGCGCGCGCGCCCGGACCCAATGCGGCACGACGGCCTCCCATCGAGCGGGGTCCAAGGGTCAAACGGCAGCGCGGTCCGCCTCCTGTCAGATTTACAACGTGCAAGAGGCCCTGAGACACATTCTTACATTTTCTCATGACGGACCACGGCCTCTCCCCCAGAGATGCAATCTCTGTCATCCCCACTGGCCTTGAGGAGCCCCTTCCTACACGCTGTCAATGAGACCCAGCTACGAGGATGCTGCCACTGCAGTCGCCTCCATCTGCAATGCAGCAACTCAAGGCTCAAAGCTAGAACCATTGTTTGACTTTACAACTTCTTTGTGCCAGGCCATGTTAAGACCCATGGAGTTGAGACTTTGAGCAAACGTCTGCAAATCTCATACAAATCCATTTGTATCTTGGTTCATGCAGATAAAGAAACAAAAACGTTGTGGGAACAGTTAATCATATTATATAATATACAACTGAAATGGTATTGTATCTTATCAGATGACCAAACTATGAACTATGATTATAACATATCAAATGTTGTTTTTGACTCGTGTGAATGAGGAGGACAGAAACTTTAAGTCCTGTAACATCATATTCCATAAATATGAACCAATAACAGTCAAGTCCACACCTGCAAAAGACGCTGCAGTCATTCCCTGAACCAAGGCCTCCCCAGAGAACATTGTGCCGTGATAAACAAGTGCACGTCTGCCCACGTGCACTTGCCTTGACCCCAGACGCGTTCAAAGGCAGGAGATGCATTTTTTGCCACGCGTGAAATCTCTTTACCTCATTGCTTCTCGCGGAGCCCTGCCCGTCTCCGAGCGTCCCTGCAGCGATAAAAGAGGGAGCCCCAGCTGGCGAAGGGAGTGCCGATATTAGTCTTCATCAGACCAGCGAGACAGTGACACTCATGAAGACCTATGTCATTTAATATACATCACCAACTTTATCGCTGAAAATAGGAGGAGGAGGAAGGAGTCAGTACCTCGGGCGGCTCAAGGCTGCGCTAACAGGAGGTGGAGGAGGAATCGGCGCTGTCTCCGAAGGCCACGTCTGCGACTCCTGGGAGGCAGAAATGTTTTATTCCTTCCCATGAATCATTAATATACAAAAGCATCCCCTTATATTCAGCTTTCACACCCACTGTGTACTTCCTGGATAAAAAAACACCTCAATATGATAAAAAAACAAAAACATTTTAATTATATTTTAAAACAGTAGTAAAATGTACAAAACTGCTCAGGTTAAATAGTCTCAGAGTGAAGCTCTCGTTTTAAATGATCACTGTTACATCACTCTTAAATCCACAGTGTCGCACTGTCTGTTACAGTACAATGAAGACAGCACCCATTCCAACCGCTGCTTATAAACATGTCAGCGGACCTTGAACCGAGGCGGTGACAGGCGTGAGTGAATGGCTCGTTGGGTGTGTGTTTGGGCTGGTTTCCATCCATCCATCATCTGAACTAATTATACCGTGAAGGGTCGCAGGGCATTGGAGCCGGAGCCCCAGCTGTCATCAGGTGAATGCGGCCTACACAGTCAGCCCGCCATTATCTACCGGAAGTCACGTCTTCTAAAACTATTCTTTTTTATATTTAGTGTCATCGTGGCCCGATTTTAATTAAGTTGCCTAAATGGCTTTTAAGTTATTGTATTAGAGATCATCAAAAACCTGTTGTGTATTTCCTCAGAATGAGGCCAGAGACGAGTGCTGATATGAAGATTACGTAAGATTTAATAAACTGTTGTGTCATAATGCATCTCAGGTGATGTTAGGCAGCAATGGAAGACAATAACACTTGACAATTACCATCAGGTTTAGACAAAGCAAGCTACAGTGACAAATAAATGGCAGGCTCCTTTACAGTATATTCCCTAAACTGTCTGGCAGTAATGCAGATAGTCCCCTGTAGGCTTTTCTAACCAATAACAGAGAGCCAATTATTTCAACTTGACTGATAAGCATTGTAGCGTTCTTATTTATAGCAGTTTCACCAGACTAATACCTGAAGGGCTGAGAGGAGCAAGGCAGCGCAGAGTGGGAGTAACAGGAGGGGGGGGGATTCATTTTGAGTCTCACGCTCGTGGCAAACTTCTTAATAACATACAGTATAACATTGATTTGTCCCATGTAAAATCCTACAGCGCTGGAAGAGTAAAGTCTATGACAAACCTCAAATAGGATTAGAATGGGAATTTGTTCGCATTGTCCCACAATAGGGCGCCGTCTTCCCAACGACACGCCGGGTCCCCAGGCAGCAGTCAAGATAATATTACTGATACAAATCTCCTGGTGTGGAGAGAGTCCAATAAAAATGTGCAAGGAAAACAGGTTTCACATCTGCTCTGAGCGCTCACCTGATTTTATTTGTGAGCAGACAAAGAATTAACCGCGTCAGGCCTGGTCCATAATGAATATGCCCACGTCACTGCTTACAGTAAGTGCGGTGTGAGGATCACAACACTTCAGCCGATGAGGTTTTAGTCGTAGAGAGAAAAACAACGCGTTTCTGTATCCGTTTTAGCTCAGACGGTGACTTCTTCTGTAATTCTTCCACCCGTTAGAATTCTTTCCTTGACCTTAACCCAGAGCTGCGAGTTTCTGAACTCCACAATAAAGAACTCACATACTGTAACACTGCTGAGAGAAAGGATACTGGAAAATAAAAATGAATGTCTCAATACATTTGCTGTGTTTATTTTATTGGTATATTATAAATCAACATATTTTTTAATAGAAAACCTAATCAGGTTCTAATTATGTTCCCACTCAAAACATAATATATAATTTGCCGTTTTCAGTTGAATGAATATCATTGTGTCCCATTAGTGTTTCCCAACATAATGTTCCCAGTTACACCTGTGCTTTTCAAAATGCCAACATATTTTTGGAAAAGACCTAAAATGGTTTTTATAAATAGTAGAGCCCATTACCTCAGTTATTGTAAACCTGTTAGCAGGATAGGTTTTGTCTGCCAAGCACTGTTTGAATGATACGCCTGAGAAATATCCTGTTATAGTCGTATCCAGCCACTAAAAATATGAACGTGAATATTACTGGTTAGTTTTGAGTCAAGTCAAATTTAAGGTAAAATCAATCTCACGCTCAGCGGCCTGATAATAAAAATAACAATTACACAAAAACCCAAATGTGTCACATGCACAGTTAAAATAAGACATTTTATGAATTCTGTGGTCGTCAACACTGTGTTTGCTCCAGGTTTGACTTCCTGTATCATCTATATTCTGTGTTCTGCAGCACCCACGTCTAACAGTAACAGCCGGGATGCCGACCTTCCATCGCCAAACTGCTCGCATCATGAAATTTAGAAAAATGTGATGAGCTGTGCTAAACAGCCCCTCTCTCCCCCCGGGGCGGCGCCGTCCGGCCTCTCCAGGTTCGACGATCTACTGGGTCCGACTGGAAATCCTGTTAGCGAAGCGCGGGACCCCCGGCTCCTTATCGCCCCCATCGCTCTTATCGCTCCTAATCGGAGGCTACGAGAACAGACAGCGACAAGCGAGTGGGAGATGTGCTCTCTCCCGTCGTCGCATCAGCTGCTTACACCGCTGGCTGAATATTTATCAAATATATGCTTGACCATGCATGAACATAGCCAGGGGGATAACACTGCAGATGCATTTTAAATTTCACTTGCATAACATTAAATGTAACGTTCACTTCCCTGGTGCTTATAGTTCTTCAAAGTGTCATTAACCCTTTAATCCCATTTAAGGAGATGAGCATGTAATCATTAAATAAACTACAGTAAAATCTACAAAGTCATAATAATAATTCCCTTGTTTGTCTCCTGTAAGTTTGTATGGTTTATTTATAAAAACCAGGCTGAATGAACTGTGAAGCTCTTACAATAGCAGCATCAAGGAATCAAGAAAACAGGCAGTTCGTGAAGCTGATGGAAAATTCATTTTCTCCCAGGGCCAAGCTGTGATGTCTCTATGACCGAGGGAGGGAGGGAAAAAGCCTTTGATTGGAAAGGAAGGACCGGTCAAAGCCGGGTCAACCCGTGAACCGGCCACGGGTCGTGACGGCCCAGGGCCCATCGATGCGTGCAGGGAGCAAAGGGCGGCCGGTGCCACAGACGACCCGGTTCTGACGCTCCGCCAGCGTCAGAACCGGGACCACGGGGGGGCCGAGGGCGGCGAGGCATCATGTGACTGGGCGCCAGGTACCAGAGAATGGACCGATGGGAGCTTTTTGGCAGCAGAGGGTGGTTTTCAGGCTGCTGTTATTGTATCAGCATCTCCTCTGCATTGTGTCGCAGTCGCACACTTGTCTCTTTTGATTCCTTTAAAATGTCAGGGAAATCAGTTGTTATCTTGTTAGTGAGACGTTCCAGACGGTCTATCTTTAGTCACTCTCTCATGATTCCTGCTAGGTGATTATTCAACAGCGACACCGCCTCCAATGACTCACCGAGCAACAGATACCAGAGATTATTAATGTTTTCACAAAAATAGTTACACAGAAATAACAGCAGCCGCAGCGGTAACCCGTGGTTACAGAGATGACGTCATCGCGTGTCTTTGAGGCCTTTTTTTATTCCTCGGTTCCAATTAGACGGAGGCGACCAGCGCTCGTGTCAGGACGCGGTGTCACTGAAGTCATTTTCGTTTATGAAACAACAAAAACACGTTCCCATTTGCCGCCGCTAAGCTCTGGCAACGCGAGTCGATGTATTTTTCCGTTTTCCCGGTGGGACGTGTGCACGGCGGCCGCCCCGGCTCATTTGAGAAATGTTACTACCTCTGAACGATTCCGCCCCTGAACTCTCTCTGGTAATCTTTGGTAATAAGCAAGGGAAGGAAAGAAATAGAAAGTTTGCAAAGGAGTGAAGTGTGGCCATAATGAATCGGCTTCCTGCAGGGTAATAAAGGTCTGTGCCTAATGCCGAGGGCAGCCAGGCAGGCACGGAGACCATTACAGCCGAGCGGGCCGGCTCTCAGCTCTGTCTGGGAGGCCGAAAACAGCACAGGGAGCGGCCCCCGCCCCACGCGCTCGGGGCTGCACGCACAATTATCTTGCAAGGTTGCAGCCGGTATTTTCTTCTGGTGCAAAAGGTGAAGACACGCTAGAAATGTCTGGGGTTTTTTTCGTCTTCTCGACAGAACAAGCGGTGAGTGCGGTCCCTGGAGCGTTCCTCCGGGACAGCGGGACGGGGAGGAGAGTCAGAGCGGGGCAGGCGGAGCATAGGGGCTTCAGCTGCTGCAGATCCAGCTTTGGAACGGGAAAGAAATTTAACAGAGAGATGAAGCTGATGATGAATCCGCCAAAGCGGGCGCTGACGGGTCAGAAAACGTGACGTGCGACCTACAATAAAGCAGCGTCTAATTGATGAAGCGTTATGTTTGAGGATGCTGACGAGAGGAAGATGCAGCGAGGGGTAAAAAACGCACAGAGGACGGAATTAGCCCCGAATGAGATGCAGCAAATCCTGAAGAGGAAAATAGCAAACTGGTGGTTTGTTGAAGGCGTTCTTTTAACCCTGCGTTGAGTTCGCTCGGGCCTTGACGGCGCACAGTTACTGAGCAGCTCAAACCAACGGGCGCTTCGACTGCCGGGTGACTTAGGGTTACGGCCGGTGACAAATCAGGCCTGTGAAGGAAGGCGGCTCTGAGGGGAGCTGACGTGAAGCCATCCGGTTCTGACCCGACAGAGCCGGCAGCTCCACGGCACAAACTGGCAGCAGGAGACAGATTAAAGCAGGACATTATATAAAAAGAGGTTGATATACTGAATGTGGACATCAAGCACCTCAGCTGCACTAACCACTGGACAAACCCTGAACCTGATACTATCACACATGCTGTGTGTCATAAATATTCTGCAGTTTATTATGATTTGATCTGATTTCACACTGGAGCTTTTAATCGCTCACTAACCTGTAAGTGCCTCTAACTCACTCCACCAATGCACAGATAACCTCTCATTTCCACAAAATCCTTGCGTACTCGTATAACGTGGATACGGAGCTTTGTTTTGATTCATTGTTGAACGTGTAAGTAAACATTTATTATTCATGTTTCTTCCTTTACATCCTTCACATTACGTCCTTTCATCCCCCAGTCTATTATCTGTATTCACTGCAGTACAAACATCTTCCATCAGATCCTCCTATTCTTCACAGACAGCAGATACTGTATGTTTACACCTCCACAGCTTTGTAAGAGTATTTGTTTTTGCTTTTGATGTTAGTTTCCGAGGCTTGAAGTTGCTGTTGGGTTAAATTTAAGCTGAAATCATGCTTAGATTGGAAGAAAATAATATTAAAAAAGAAAACAAAAAAAAAACTATTTTCTCCTCTAACTTCAAGTCAATAACACGCTCAGCAAGTGCTCCTTGCCTCAGTGTAATGAAATTAGTGGCTTGAGAACATGAGATTTCCTTCCAAAAGAGATACAACATCAAAGCCGGCGCACACTTAGGCTCCTCTCCAACGATCATCTTTTAATCTTTGACGGTGCCAACGCCATTAGTGATGTTTCATGGTGCAGATTTCATTTCGGGTGCAGTGAACAAGATGTCAGTGGGAGATTTTTGATGGAGATGGATATATTTAGTGGGGATGATGCACAGAGGAGTCAATCACAGGAAGCCGCTACAATATCAAGCCGTGAGTCCATGGAGCCGTGACACATCTGAACCTGAAGAAGCCTTCGCTCGCACAAAATTGAACCCGATTCAACATCATGACTATTGTGAGGTGTTTTGCTACAGGAGGGACTGATGCAAAAATAGATTTCATTGTGAGAAAAGAACATTATCTGAGGCAACATCTCAAAACAGGTTGAAGGGGTTTTCCAAACTAAGGTTTAAGGGTTTTTCACTAAGGGATGTTTTTCAAGCCCCAAATTAGTCACAAAGACCTGTATTTCATCCTATAACAAAGTTACATTTCATTTTATCGTTTAAATTCTATGAAACAATTAGTGCCAAATTCCTGAGCTGTTACTTGGTCACCACTGACCAATTAACGTCAGTAATCGCTTTCAGAAAAGATCCTCCTTTGGGATTTTCTCTGAAAAGTAGCCCACTCTAATATGCAGGTGGTGTCCGCAAGTAGGTGCCAGCTTTCTTCACATGCAAGACAACATACGGCAGCTGCTGACTCAAACCGATTCAGCGTTAAAGAAACTATGTAAATTCAGAGTATTACGTATGACTCATGAACGACGGGCTCATTCAAACATCCAGGGCCAACAGATCCTCACGAATCAGTGGAGTCTGGATTAAAGCGTCACAGGCTGTGTGTGGAATCTCTACTCATTACACAGTGAGACCTTGGTCGGGAGAATCGTACCTTATGTGCCAGTCAAACAGACTGTGAAGCCCGAACAACACTGGTGGATGAATAGATTGATTGTCTCTAGCAACATTCGTTCTCTACAGTATGGGCTAATAAATAGCCGGTTCCTACAGGTTTCACATTATTTAGCCGTAAATCTGCCACACTGTTCGTCCATCCATCCATCCATCCATCCATCCATCCATCCATCCATCCATCCATCCATCCATCCATCCATCCATCCATCCATCCATCCATCCATCCATCCATCCATCCATCCACCCACCCACCCACCCATCCATCCATCCATCCATCCATCCATCCATCCCCTAATAGATCTTACAGGCGTACAGGGACGGACTAATCTGATGGAAAGGCTAAGCAGTGATTTCTGGCTCCGCACAAGAACATGTCTCACATGAGCGGTGATGCACTTTTATAGCTCCCCTGGCACAGAGCAGAACATTTTAAAGGCACGGCTCAAATGAGCTTAACACACTTTATTACCCATCTGCAAACAGCTTAAGTGTCAAGCAGCACATCCTTGAGTTGGTAATGTTCACAGGCATGGTGAAGGATAAGGGCAATTAGCCCTGAGGAGTGCGCATGAGTGATACATAACCAAACAATGCAAAGCTTTTATTCAAACTGAACCCTCCACCCTGTGTTGTACTGTACGTTATTACATTAAATATTATTATTATTATTTGGTCTCTGTCATGTGACCAGTTCAGGATTTTTCTCTTATCGTCCTGAAATGCAGTGGACGCTCAAGTGGTGCAGAGTTTAAGGTCAGCTGGCGCTGCTTTCACCACAAATGGGACAAATATGAATGTGAGTTTGACAAATGCTGAGGGAAATGAAAACAGACACTGAGGCAAGCGTGTTGCTGTGCGTGTACCCCGGGTGTCCTGCTGTCAATCATCCTTTCCGGTGCTGCTGTTCCAGTGATCGAGGAATGTTCAAGTTGCCCCCAGGCATTAAAAAAAAAAACCAAAGCAGTCACCGCTCTGGGAGTGTTTTTGTTCCTAACAAGCAGCAGGGGTTCCATTTTCCCTTTTGTTAAATCAGTTATTCTGTCCATCTGAGGGAAACGCTCGCTGGAAACGCTGCCAACACTCTAAGTTCAGTGCAAAGCTTGAAGGTCAGGGAGATGTCTTTGAGTCTCAGCTGGTTCTTTTTTTTAATTCACTGTGGTATTTTCATGTACTGTAGGACATGTTCACCTGCACCAAGGACAGGCCTCTCTGCCTCTAAGGTGATTTGTCACAGCAAATTGAGTTTCACCTGAGACCAGTACCACTTCTTTAGCTTTGACAGGAAGCAGCGTATTCCTAAACTAACTTATTAAATGGGGTCGTTTTGTTTATTTGAACATTTATTATAGAACACATGCTGTCTGGTCCCACCAGGAGCCCACACATCCTCTAATTAAAATGACACGAGCCTGGACAGCACATTTACACGTCGCCTGCAGAGAAGAGCCAGAAAAAGGGCTTCGGCGTTGGTGATGTTCTGTATGTTTATTCAGATTTGGTGGAAAACTAAACAAAATCATTCCTCTCTAGCAAAAACTCCAAACTTCAAAGATGATGCCCTCAGGTAAAGTCAGCAGCATTACACACAGTACTGCTGACGCAACGGCTTAAGTGTGTGTGGACATTTTTATTTAGCACGAAATCACAGCAACATCACCTGCATGCTTCCGCCCCTCCCTTGACACAGTTTGCGCCTAATACACCTTCTGTGTCTCATATCTCATTAAAATGCAACACTAACACGCTTTCAGACACAGGGCGCCTTTCCCTTTTCAAGGATATTGTTTCATACACTCGTGCTCAAGGATGTGACAGAAAAGCGAGGTCTCTCTGAACTCCAGGACTCGGCTGATTGCATTTTCACCTTCGGTGGTAAAGTTATTCACCGATCGCTGTTTGTGCCACCTGTAAACACTGCAAATGGAAAATATCACTGTTAAAACACTGTTAATGATTAGTCATTGCTAAATAGTAAATAATATTAAATACATACAGCAATATATTTTCAAGACAAAAATGACAGGGGCAAACAAATCTAGTATTAATTCCTTCCCAGTTCCCAGACTTTGTTTCTAACCTTTATGCCTCGTGGCTATGGAGAAAAGCTCCGTGACCCACAAGATGCGCAACAATGGGCACATAATATTTTGAGTAGGCTTTTGCAGTAATGCCGCTCTAAAGGTTCACCTCTATGGTGAAGGCACTAAGATCCAATTCATCAACATACTTAAAACCCAATGGGGAGGTTAAGCACATGAGAAAATCCCTGCTATTAAGCTGATGTACAAGGCCAGCGATGGTCATTTAATGCTGCTTAAACGACCCGGGGGGATCCAAGCGTATGCCATCACCGGGTTATGACCACTCAGCGGGGCTTTCGTTGGTTTGACACACAATTATGAGCCCATTTAGCGTCACCATGCGTGTGTTTATGCTATTTGTTTTGTTTGATGTGATCATATCCCCATGATCGCCGTCACACGTCCTCGCACGCAGTGTTTACCTCTTATTCAATACAGATGTATAATCTGGTGAGACGTCAAATCTGCAGTTTTTTACTGGATGAAAAACATCTGAAAAGCCGATTACCAGTTAAGTGGAAAATGATGATCATTACAAGCAATCAAGATGGGCTTGTTTGCATATTGCAGATAAGTTAAGCAGCTGTAATTACAGCGCTGGGCACAGGGGCTTTTCTGGAGAGATTACATGCAATAGAAGAGGATGATGCGAGTCAGGTTTAACGCTGAACTGTCAAGGGCCCACTTTCTATTTTAGTTTCCTCTGATGTAACACGCAGAACTTTAAAGAAGACCAGCCATAATCAAATACATCACATGAGATATAAACAGTATCCCAAATACTGTGACCTTTGAGAGTACACGCTTCTGGGCAGGTACTCACAACAGGCGTGATTCTCACAACATCACACAGAACGTCTTACTGTTTCATAAAAACCTCTTTGCACTGATTTTGACCCTACTGTGCACTGGAACACAGCATTTTTTACTCCTTCATTAAGCAGAGCTGAACCTCTGGAGCTCCTTCATGCTGCTCCCAAAAAGCAGCAAAGGTGGGAGTTTGAAAATGAGAGCGTGACTAACACAATTTCCTTAAATTCTACAACTTGTTCAGATTAACCTGTAGATGCCACTAGGTAGGTTGGCGTATGTACAGTATACATAGCAGATCTGTTGCACCAGGAATCCAGATGTTAAATCTGTGTCCCTACCGTGTTTTTTGTGATGCTGATGTGAGTGTTGTTTCATTTGGGCCAATAATCAGAGCGGTTGCCGTGGGTTACCTGCACTGACAAATAGTTGTCAACCTCCTGCCTCTAAGTCTCCTCAATGTGGCAAAGAAGTGGATGTGAGGAGGCCACTGCATTTGAGGTTCACCACTGGTGGAGCTACTGTCTTTGAATACAGGAAGTGAAGGAAGGGGATGTGCAAAGGTACTGTAGCTACGGAGCTGTCAGAATAAAAGCAGAGAGGATATTAATGAAGAGAGAATATCTGGGCTGTGCTGTGACCACCTTACAAAAATATGACCTCTATCACTCTGCAGTGTCATTTATAAATTGCAGCCAGATGCCTCTTAAGCAGATCGGGCCGGTCTGCCAATCACTGTGAACATCGCTCTCGTTCCTGTGAAAAAGCCTGGAGAGAGATTCTAATAACTGCAGTGTAAGATTTGTGAGAGAAGTAGCCTAATGTTTCACTGACAGTCATAACCTACTTAAAGAGAGAGACATGATTTGTATTACAGCTTTGTTTAAGCACATGTCGGCCTCCACAGGGTTTCGTGCAATGCTGTGAGGGGAGCGTATGAAACTTGCATTGGAACAAGACGTGATGTGTTAGATAAGCGCAGCATCTTACCGTAACCCCGTCAAATCCTCTGGCATTTAAAGCAGCCCCTCTCCCCACTTAACGGGAATAATCAGGGGGCAATTACGGCTCTGGAATATTTTCCTGCCGTTGTTTATTAAACACCGGCGTTGTGTTTTCATATTCGCAGCAGGGCTTTTTCCCCCCTCGCGTTGCGCTGCTTACATAGCGGGATCAAACGCTTCGGATTGGATCGGGGCGGTGAGGGGAGGGTTCACCCCGGGGGGAGAGCAGACAACACCTCTGCTTTCAACTCCAGCACGCGGGCGGCTCGGCTGCCTCGGAGCGCGGGATGTCGAACAATGCTCGCAAGGAAGCAGCCGGCCTTTCTTCTCCACTGGCGCCACAAGAGTATTTGTGTCTTGCAGCAGCTGAATACTCTAATGGCTGTTTTCTCGTCTTAACAAACCAAACAAGTCCTTTCCCAACATGAGGTGCAGCCGAAAGCCTTCAATTTTTTTTTTTTTCCCAGCCGCCTCCTGCAGTGAGTCACAATACCGTGTTGCACTGCTCCTGAATTATTGACGAGCCAATACAGACTATTCAGACCAGGATTGGGGGAGTTGAAAAAACTTTAGATGTATTTTTGTACTGGTGCATGAATAAAACGGACCAACTGTGCATCATAGGGAAAGAAATGAACTCCTGTTCATCATCAGTCCGTTGTTTCTGCACTAGACCCATCTCTTTCCTGCACCAAGTCAGTAGAATGAGCTTCATGATCAGGCTTATATTCAAGTATATAAAAGGTGCTGAAACGATGCTAACAATGTCACACAAAAATAAACACACGGCTGTTGCTAGGCGACTGTGAGCCAGAGGACCCGTTCGTCTGGACAGCCTGAAAAAACAGCCCAATGTAGAGCAAACCGAGCAGAGATCGATAGGACGGCACAGCGGCTTCGACGCAGACTGATAATAACTCTTTGTTTATTAAATTGCCGCATCTGTCAAGAAAACGCCTTCAGATTGTGAGTTCAGTTGGCCAGGTCCACCGCAGTACAATCACTGTGAATACCACCTGAAGACTAATTTACTGTTGGACATGTTCCCGTATTGTGATGTAAAATCACTAGTGCATTGAATGAATCCTAAGACCTGGGAGAGAGTCAGAGTTTCTGTGGTTCTGATGGTCTTTTGAAAGTTCTAATTAGCCTAAAGTTGGATCTGTGGTGAGCTGAAAAGACTGTCGCGCTTTCATCTACAGGTAATTTGTGTTTTTTTAGCTTTTAGGTTTCTTAAAAAGAGAAGTTTTAAACTAGTGGCAAAATGAGTCCGTGGGCGACATCATCCCATCGTCACCGTCACCTACTGTCTAGTTTTTGGAAAAAGGATGTTAGATGTTAGTTACTGTAGTAATTGACACAGAGATCAGATCACACTAGAATGAAAGGCTTGAAACTGAAGAAGCTGAAGTTGGAAGTGGTAAGTAAGTTATGATGTTGAAACAATGCAACAAAATTTTGCGTAAGAACAGTGATTTCATTTTATTGTCAAAAATTAAGGATGATATTCATGTATGTAACGCTTGTTTTTCATGGAGCTTATTTTCTGCAATGAGCTCGAGCCTAATGGAAACAAAACATGGCTGTCAGCACCCCAGAGTGAAAATCATCAGCAGGTGGAAAAAGATGGACTCTAAACGAGTGGCAGTGACACTGAAGAATTGTTTTATGATCAGGTGGAATTAGGCAAAGATCCAGTACGTCATGATGACGGGTCTTTCACAAGTTCTCAAATGAAAAACAACTTAATTACAGCCTGGCTGCGGTTTAACTTTCTGCTCTAATCTGCTCACTTTCATGTCATTTTCTTCAAAAGTTCAATAACTTTCGCCAACGAGCAAGTGTTGCATCGTGGGTAAGCGTCAGCGCGAGGCGGCCGCCTTTAATGTTGATGCACCATATGCTGGAAGGAGACAGGTAGCGTAGCGCTCGTTAGCACGCGGGTCTGTTTCCACGGTCAGACTGAAAAGAATCCTCCTTTCAGAGCTCACGAGCGAAAGCGGCGCAGACACACGCACTCCTGCTGGTCCACGTTCCAACAAACAATATACATTCCAACTGAACATTATTTAGATGACATTATTCACGGTAGCAGGGGATAACTTGTTTTTTATTCTTCAATGCTGCCTTAAAAAAAGTAAATAAGTCAACTCAAACACATATAAATGGAAGCTATTTGTTTGTGCTGATAATTAAGTGCTTTTGATGGGTGCACTGCCTCTGTAGGTTAAGCTATGCCCCGCTCACATGCTGCAGGAACTGTCAACACGGGCAAACACAGGCGCCGCTAATGAGCGGGCCTCGGGGGGAGGGGGGTGGTGGCAGCGGTGGAGGCTTCTTACAGACTGGATTAGCGAGCGCCTCCCGGGGGCGCGTGCATCCACACTGCGAGGAGTCACGGTGACTCCGCTGTCAAGGTCAAGCACAATGAGTCAGGTGGGACTGTTCACCGCGGGGGGCGGGTGGGGGGTGGAGGGGGGTGGGCGTGCGACAGCTCCCCATCCGTCACGGCGTGTGTCATCGCCGCCATCGCTGCCAGAAGGACGCCGGCGTCGCCTCCGCGCGGCGACCGGGCGCCCGCGCTCCGCTTAACCCGCGGAACGCCCGAAGACGGTCGGCCTTTCAATTCAAACTGGAGCGACGGACGTGGGAATTGCAAATGTCACCGTTGGAAAATGGCTGGTGGCATTTTCTCTCTGCTTTGTGCTCTGTGCTCCTCTCGCAGCGTGTCACTGGGCAGGATGCCTTACAAGCTGTTTGCAGGCAATTAAGAGTATAACAGCTAATACTTTACTATTGCTCCCATTACAGTTATATCAGTAGTTATATCTAGGGAGCATAAGATGCTTACTGTGTGAGAAACGCTGCGTCCCAGTAGGCACGCTTCCATAACCACCCCAATAGTCAGAGGAATAAGCCTGCACAACTCTAATTAGTCCACCAGAGCAACTTTTAAGGGTTGCATCAGAGCCAGGAGCTGAATAAATACATATAAATCAACAATGGAGAAAATTATGGTAATGTTCCTTTCAGAGTGATCAGCTCCGAGCTGAAGGACTCTTCTGTGGGAGCTCGACAGTGTGCGAGAGGCTTTTTTCTGATAAGCTAGATACACCTATTCAATTTGCTGATTAAAGTCGCATCAGGCGCGGCTCCTGACAGCCGAGCTCTTGTGAGGAGATAAAAGTCTAACGTCTACGGAATCAGTTTCAAAACACGACGGCTGCACACATGCATCAAAAAGAAAAAAGCCTCAATGGGCAGACAGAGAAAATGTTTTCATTTCAAATCGAGGCTGCTTCTTTGCCGTGTGATGAAGCTGAGGCACCTTCGAAGGATTCGCTGCCTGGATTTTCTCTGACAATGGATTTTCTCCATCGAAGCGGAGGATCCTCATACAGGCCAATTCTACCTCTTTCTACCTCCGCTCCCTCCCCTCCTCTGGCCACGCCCCCTGATTACATCAACAGGCATTTCCTGGTTTCTCCCCTGTCACTCTTCACCTTACTTACTGGTTTCTGTCCACCTTTATTGTCCCTGCTGCTCTGCCAGATAGAGTCCAGGACTCACGTTGAGGATTAGACTGCTGATATTTGATAAGTTTGCATTTTCATGTTTATCTTTGACCAAACTTTGACCTACGTAGTCAATCTTGTGCAACAGGATTGAAAAATCTGGACCAAGGACTGAACTGACAATGATGTACAGACCTCATGACGTACTGTAAGTACTGTTTATGTCACACATTCATGCCTTTTCAATGCAGACGAAGCTTTTGCTTGGGAGCACATTGTCTAAACTGTTTGTTCCCATGATGCATTGCACCCTGAATTACTTTGAGCCAGGTTTGATTTGTGTCGGAGGGGACTTCTTTTGCTGTAATGGAAGCTGTGTGTGAGGCTTATTTGTAGCCTCTAATCCCCTCAGGTTTTACTTTGTGCCTGTGCCTAGTGTATTGATACATGAAGGAGCTTTTATTAATTAATCCCTCACTCTCATGACTTGGTTCCTTCGGGGCCATTGTTTTTTCAAGGGTTACCACAATCAACCATCTAGGGAAATTGTGGCACCTCTCACTGTCATGTCTGATCCCAAGTACTTATTTTTGACAATAACTGAACTCATAGATTAGTTATATTAATTTATTAAATCAGTCTAGTTAGACAATAAGTGAAGGGAATAAATAGCACAAATAAAGTATTGGGAGCATTTAAAATAACTGACATTTTTACACATTTAACACAGATGATTGATGATGATATAACTGGGAGATTTTTTTTTCAATGCTGCTGCTCGGGTAGAACAAACTACTGTATGGACGCCAGGCCTACAAACTACAGCATTACAGCAAATCCGGTCAACAACCGTCAAATAGCTCTTCTATGAGGGCGCTTAGGAGAAACCTGTTGGCCGACTTAATGCAGAAGCAGCTCCAACTCTGCCTCGCCGCCTCTGCAGGCTGATGGATAGGAGTGGCGCTCGTTGCTCTTTCCCTGCACCCACAGCCAGAGGACACTGTGATGGATGATTGGCCGAGGACAGCTGCTACTCTGCCTCTCAGGAGGGGGGACTAACAGAACAGGGACAAGTGGGCCTGAGCAGCGAGTACAGAGGTGAACAGAACGCCCTCAAGTACAAAACAGATTCTATCTCTTATCAGCAGGCAGAAGAAACCCTGAGACCTTGTGTTGTGTATAGCTTCCTCTTTATCTGTTAATATTTCTTACAGATTAGGCGATGAGGGAGATTACGGCGATACCTCAGAGGGCATACTTCATAAAGATGCAGTGTATTTACTCTCCTCCTATGGCCACACATAAAGATTTCCGGGCTGTAATGAGGGGGGGATCTGAATACGCGCCGCTGCCACTTCTTTTCTGAAGGCTTCTGATTTCCAAGATAATAGCCAAAACATGCATATTTAATGAGCATCACCTGCTCTGAGTTAAATATGCTGTGAAAAAATCCCCTCCAGTGCTCGCTGTGCTTCAACACAATGCTTGACTTCCTGAAATATTAATGTCTGATTGCCTAAACTGAGTTTCCTCGACACATCGCAGCGCTGCGAGGTGTCGCGCGCTGCATCGTTGATGCCGTCACGTTTTCAGGATAAGCCTTAATGCGAATTTATGTGATCTCCTCCACCTACAATGCAGGCTGCACCTATTGGAAGCTGGTGCTATGGAGGTGATGCTATGATTTTAGGAGGCAAAATCTCCCCTATGTTGAAGTTGTTCCATTGCATGACTCCGTTTTGATCAATCAGCTTCCCGATGCATCTGCAGACGTGCAGCACATCAGCACTTGCAGCTCAGAGAAGCTGCCCAGAGAGACGTGCGTGCCTTTCTGACCCTGCAGTGATGTGGTCAGGTCTCCGGTGCCCAGTGTGAGGAACAGCTTCGCAGCCGCCTCCGTGCGCTTACACTGGTTCTAATTGAGAATAAATCCATTCACTGGTCTGGTGACAGTAACTTAGTGGATCTCATGCATACTGCAGCGGGCACTTTGTTTAATCCACCATGCATCCGCGCCCCCCCGCGGTTTTACAGTCGAAATGGTGACGCCGAGCACTTTGCCGGGTGCGGCCGCGTGCTCCGTGCACGCGAGGGGCGCCGCGCCCGTATCGGGTTGCAGAAGCATGGAGCTGGTCGGAGCACTGGAGAGAGCGGCTGCATTTCCTGCTGAATCATCTACCGAATGCAACGCGCCATCCAAGTAGTTAAGCAGCGGGGCTAAAGCAACACCCAAACTACTCGCGGTGCAGAGCATAGGCAGTAGATACCTGCTGTGAGAGGTCTGGATGACTAAGGGCCGAGGCTTTTCAGGCCAGATCTGTTGTTGTGACTCCGTGGGGAGAATTGAAAGGATAGACCGGCTTCATTTGGGTCAGGTCAGTCGTGCCGTCTGAGCCCCAGAGTACATTAGAAAGCGCTGAAGTAACGCTCTCAGACAGGGCGAGGGGCTGACTTGAGTGCCAGTGCTTTTATCATGCCTGGTGGATCCTGAGGGTTCATTAAGCAGTTTGGGGTTTGTGTCAGAAACCTCTCCACAACCTGCTGTGACATAGGTAAAACGCCCTTGAAGGAAAAATAAAGAGCTATGAGTGTTACCAGTAGGAGACGGTAACAGCCACTTCCACCCAGCCATTTACAGACAAAGAAGGGAACTTGAAGGTGAAACAGAGTTCGCAGGTTTCATTTTACCTTCTTTAAATTTAGAAATTTAAACTTTAAACTAAAAAGCATTTCACTGGTATTTCACAAAGGTTGGATTTCTACTTCCTCACCAAACCCTTTTACTTAATTTAATTTGTTTAATCCCAGGCTGCTGCTTTTGTGTGTTCCAGCGATCAGAGAGAATGTGATTTAAGGTGGCGATATGCAGCCACACCGTCCCTGTCTGCTGCAGTGCGGTATGAAAGCGCTCCCTTCGGCTGCGAGCACGTGTTGCTCCATAACGGCTTCCAACTTAGAATTCACCAGAGATAGAGCAGGTCCGCTGGCACGCTCACCGGATCCTCACCGCCTGAGATATTCAATATCCGCTTGAAATATGGTGAGATTCAATGAAATGAAACAAAAGAAAAACCCCTTCAAGGGATTCACGCACAGACGCCAACGTCTACCTGAGTGAGAAGGCAAATGTTTTCAGCCTTTTTTAATTTGATGCTATTCCCTAAATCACAAAAGAGTTGATTGACATGTTTGTTGTTTTCTACTGAAGGTGTGTCACACAATCGTTGAATTTCTAATTGTCTTTGAACAAAATTGCCATTTTGTGTGTGTGTGTGTGCGTGTGCGTGTGCGTGTGCGTGTGCGTGTGCGTGTGCGTGTGCGTGTGCGTGTGTGTGTGTGTGTGTGTGTGTGTGTGTGTGTGTGTGTGTGTGTGTGTGTGTGTGTGTGTGTGTGTGTGTGTGTGTGTGTGTGGTTTCAAGCCCCACAACATGAGTAGAACACAGCGCCCGGCCGGACGTGGTCTTTGCAACAACCCACTGAGGAAGTCGTACACTCGCACTCACATTATCAATCGTTAGCATTAATGGGAGGGGAAGCAGTGAAGTGCACCATTCCCACAATGCAGGAATCACTCAAGTCTTTTCCTCGTAGACGAGTTAAACTGCAAGAGAGCTGCGATCACAGACTGACTGCTCACGTTAGCATCACACAGCTGTAGCAGGGAGGCAGCATCACAGGGGAAACCAGAGCAAGCTGGGAATCACTTATTGGAATTCATTGGAATTTGGAAAACAGTGATTCATTCTCACTGCACATTAACTGTGCCAAATATTAGTTTATATTCATCTTTATTTTCTTTTAAATACCTTTAAATAGCAGCAACTATAGGCTCCAAAAAAAACGCCTGCACGACAGCTGGTGATCCAACCTGAAATCAATATTTAACGTTCATTTTCGACCTGTCTCCTCCTGAACTAGATCAAATTGGTGCGAGGCAGAGCCCAGCAGATACTGGAGTCAAATATATGACTGCCAGACAACCAGAGTCACAACTCATCACTTTAAACTTCTGGCGAGGAGACAGGTCATCCCGCGGCCCTGACACAAACATGAATCCTCCTAACCCAAATAAAGCCGTCACCCGCCGTGTGCAGGTGCTCTGGAGCCCAAGCTGTTCGTTTTCCTCCCCGACGGAACGGGTTCGCGCGGAAAATACCTGAAGTTGAGGGCGACGAGTCGGTGCCGCGACAACAACGAGGAGACGAACACAAAAGCAGTGTGCTTCACAGGCAGAAACGCAGTTTGTTACCTGCAGCAAAGTCACGCATTAGGAATATTCAAATATTCCCCCTGAGCCGTCTGTCAGGAAGTTTGCACGTAATAAAGACAACAAAGTGCACGTGAGCGCTGGGTCGGAGCCTCTTTGTCGTCGTTCTGGTTCTGGGGTCGCCCGTCAGCTGATCAGGGCCTCGCCCCAGTTTAGCGCGTCCTCGCTGGAAGCCTCCAATGAGGCGCGGCGCGAATGCATCCGTCTTCATCTGAAGGGCTCAGGATCGAGTGTCGGGGAGGTTCGGTGCCGGATCCGGTGTCGTAGCCGCCGTTTGCTGCGTTTCAGGGACTATTATTAACCCGCGGTGCCGGGCCTCCGTCTCCCACGCTGCACGTCTCCGATTTAGTTACTTCGCGCTCTCGTTCTTTCGCGCGAACACGTTTCCATTTGGCCCCGCGAGCGATTGCTCGAGTTGAATTATCCTCGTCGGCTGCATCGCTTTGACGAACGATCAGAGCCGTCGCGGGCCGCGGCGAAATCACAGGGCGCCTGCGAGGCCGTGACCTGTGAGGAAAATTGGAGAGGGTTGTTGTGCTGCGTACCCGTCGATACCGGAGGATAAAAGCGCTCGCTCAGACGCGGAATTCTGGATTTGGTCTGGCCGGCGTAATTCATTAAATCGTGGCCCCCGTGCTCGTTTATCATAATCAATCAAAGGGCAGCTCAGCCAAAAGAGCAATTTAGAGCACAGCAGACTTATGCCATTGCTGAGTCTGTAATAAGTTTGAGCCAGATTATATAAGGCCATATTGGACCTTGGGGTACAGTTTGTGTCGGAGCGCAATGGATCACGGTATCTATGGCATCTATAGCTTACGAATGCTCACCGGTTAACACAGAGAACACAGTAAAGAGAATGAATTAAATGGAAGCACGGCTCAAGTAGATTTACAGTAACAGATGAAGATCCAGCAGGTCGGACCCCCAGAACACGGGCAGCTTTGTGTTTGAGCACCTGAAAACAGCAGCCTTTCCATAAATAACAACATAAAACCTTCAGATCAGCTGACGGGAACGACTTCACCAGGACAGCGCCGCTTTACTGTGGATGCTATATATAATTGGCAACTGTTTGCTCTGGGCAGACTTTGGATCCCCACACTATTGATTGTGAGTAACACCAGATGCCAGAGTTGGATGAGCGATGAGCAGAGTGAGGGATGGAACTGATGAGTGTGCCACGAGGGGGTTGTTTGTCTTTTGGCCAGGGAATTGTGACAAGACTCACAACCTTCAGAATCCATCTAGCTGTCCAGCCGACTACATGTTCATTAAAGCAAATTAGACACGCGTTGGAGGACGCGCGGTGAAGGACGCCGCCCGCTTTTTGCCGCGCGATTCGGCCTCTTCCTCGCGCGGAATCGAGAGTCTAAATGGCAGCGAAATGACAAAACCGTTAATTATTAAACAGCTCTTACATCAACAGCACGGCAGGAGGATATGCAATTTTAATGCATGACAAAGAGATGGCACTTCATTGCACTAATGCAAATGAAGCAACGCAGATTTTTGCTGTATTTATTTTTTATTTTTTTATTTTTTGGTCAGCTCTGCCGATACCACACACGGCGAACGGCCCACACTCCCTCCAGAGACGTGCCGCAGCTGTTCTGCTGGTGCCTCTCAGATCTTCAGGACTTGGGCGATGTTTTGCCCCACTTACATGCAGCAGCTTTGTGAATTAAAAAAACAACAAAAAAAACAGGGGGCTTCACAATAAAACCCGCTCGCATTGCAAAAACCTCCCTGTGGGCCTGAATTAGTGCTCTTGGACCGGCACCCGGTCCCTGCAGCCAAACGAAGAGGGGAGACGGGTTCTCTCCTTTTCTGCCTGACGCCAGCAGAGGGAGGTGTGCTCCAGTCAGGAGGAACATGTGACTGTGTGAGCCTCAGATGCTTCAGAGCAGCCACACCCTGAAAGGAGATGATGCACGGACAAAACCCCGACGGGACGCGAGGACGTGGAAACGCTTGTTGGAATGGCGCCGTGCGAAACGTGTGCTTGAGCCGAGAGGACGCCGGATTGGCTCCGTCTCCAGATCTACCTGTTAAAATCACCGCTCTCAGTACATTGACTGTGCTTCATCACTTCAGCCCTGATGAAAGCAACAGCGCACAGTGAAGTTGGAAACGCTTGCATTCGCCGTCACTTAGGAAACGAAACTGCAAAACATTCCACCTCAGTGGATGCAAATAAGCAGCCGCCTCCTGTGCAGCACAATGTACTAATATTTAGAGTTCTGATTGAGAAAAAGCAGGTTAAAGGAAGCCTTTGTGGAGTGGCTTTGTGGAATAGTCTGAGATGAATTATGCACATCCACTGGCTTTTGATATTATCCCACAGGGCTTTTTCCTCTTTTCATTAGAGCTCTATTTTTTCCCAACTATGCCTCCCTTTTTAGAGAAAATGACTGGGCAAAATCCTTTAGTTCAAATCAGTGCTAGATTAAATAGCTTATTGTGTGTATGTGTGTGTTTTGTTCCGAGGCTGAGGTCTGTTCACTGGCTATGCACCAGTCTAATTAGGTTAGCCTAATTTGTTAAAGTGGCGCTTTGATCTTTTTGCATTGAAAAGACTGACAGAGAATATATATATATATATATATATATATATATATATATATATATATATATATATATATATATATATATATATATATATATTACAGTACAACTAAAACTATACTGGATTAATAATATATATACAGGTGTGTCTGTCTTAATTCAGACTGGTTGGACTGGAGCAGATGAACTTGACTAATGTAATTGGCATCCTCTCACTACACACGTGGGAACGGAACAAGGTTTCTTGCGTCTGGTCCTAGTTGAACTTTCCTCAGCTACACTGACTTTGTAAATGCTCAGTGGGTCCAAAAAAAAAAAAAACACTTTCTAGTCTTTATTAATACGCTCACAGGAGGCGCTGCTCACGTCTATTGGTGTGAAAGCAGCCTCCCTTTGTACGCACATGGGCGCTAAGGTATAAATCCAGATAATCATCGTTCCATTATCGATAATTAATGACGCTGGACGTAAACGGGACGCATCTCCGTGTGCGCCTCTCCCCCACGCGGACACGCACTGCAGCTCAAACTCCACGCCGCCTCCGGCGGAGCTCCAGCGCCTTTATTACGGCAGTGCACATCGTACTGTACGCCACACACTCAGCGGCTTCCGTTCGGTCACAACACACGCGCCTACAGCCTGAGCACGGCGAGACACGGAGCTCATCCATATTAGAGGAGTTTTTAATGAACTCCGAGCGCAGGAGACCCCCCCCCCCCTCCTCGTGCTCCGCTCCCGACGCGCGTGAGGACGCTCGCGGCCGGCGCCCTATCTCCATCGGCATCGCCTCGAAGACAAAGAAGATGAAGATGCGCTTCGGCTGCAGGAGGAGCCTGCGTTAAAGTCACTAACACCGCGGCCGTGCCCGCCCGGAGGCAGACGGGCGCCGGTCCTTGGAGACTCTTCGGGGATGCGCAAAGATGTGAGAGCAAAGAGCGAGAGGTATCGTGATTGGTCGCACTCTTTGTGAACGCGTCAGACAAGACGAGTCATGTTCGCTCCAGACAGCGCATCAAGGAGGTGGCATCAAACTTGAGGGGGACGTTTTTTTTTGCTCCGCGTGCGCGGCGAACGCGTTCCCGGCGTCGACCATTAACTTGCATCGTTCGCCAGAGAGGCGGGCGCGCTGTCCGTGGTGCTGAAACAGAGAGACGCGGCCGATCAACTAGTGAAGAGGAGGGCGACACTTTCCACTTCCCCGCCCGCTACTGGGATTCGTGGCGTTTTGGAGGTAAGTCCGACGCCGTCAACCGCGGACTCGCTGTTCGAAATCGCGTCTCGGAGGTCTAACGTCGCAGCTCCTCCGTCCGCTGACGTCTCGGTGTCTCGAGCGTCCGCGTGCAGAGAGTTGGACACCGACGCCTTTGGTATCGCTCGCGTACGGTTAAAGCGGAGAGCGCAGATTGCCCGTTCATTTCACACCTTTGGAGAATATTTTACTTTGCATCCAGCCGTTCCCTCCGAACCTTTTAGCACCAAAGTTTGACAACAAAGCAGGTCTCGCCCTTTTCCTGTTGTTGTGATGCCTGATACAGCGCGTTACAAACTTGAGACGAGGACTAATCAAGCGTGTGGCTTAATATTACATAATGTGTTCAAACACAGTTCATGGCTTGAGTAGTTGTTTTGCGGAATGATTCTTTAAGTTGCAGTGATCAGCTTTTAAGACACAGAGACTTGTTGTCCTGCTGCTGTGACTGATGGAGTCACTAGTTTGTGATGGTCTCTCTCTTTGCCACCTGCTGGTGTCTAATAACTTCAGCACACATGGTGCATCTCTTCAGTGCTTCGCTTGTCAGTCCAGGGCTTTTAAATTTCAATTTAATTTGTCTGTCTTAAATTGAATAAATGTCGTTGATGATGAGGGTCAGTGAACCATTACAGAATTGTTAATGGATTTTATTTTTATGGCAAACCAGTGGGTGGAACACATCAGAAACGAAAAGGATCAGGGCTGTGCGTGTGTGTGTGTGTGTGCTTGTGTGTGTGTGTGTGTGCGTGTGTGTGTGCTTGCCCTTCTCCAAGTGGCACATGGGGTTAGTGCGTTCGCTAATGTGTGAAAATAGCCATTGCGCGCTCTATGGCCTCAGGCACCTATTTAACTTTTATAAATGAAATCATTTTTCTCCAGCATTTAACAAGACGAAAGATTTGTAACAACTCTTAAACCGTAAAACTGTAAATCTATGATTTCACGAATCTTTAAAAATGTTGTAAATGCAAATACTGGGTCTTTGCAGTGGGGGGGGGGGGGGTCATCACAGCAGAACAAGGGCCCTTTCAGGCAGCGATCTTGGGGCTTTCTTTTATGAAGCCTTTTTTTTAATGAAATGCTCTTGAAATTTGTTTTTTCCGTCATTAACCCGGTTAATGCTCCAAACCCGAAGCACTCCGAGGAGAATTCGTGGGTTCGTGAAAGACTCGAAGCTGCGGTGGGCAGTTAAGCACAGCCGTGGCTCAATTCCATCTGGTTTGTGACACTTCACAACGCGAGCGAACGAGCCAGAAGCTGTAGCATCACCGTGAAAACACACCTTCACACTGCAGCTTCTCATCCAGTTTGGAAGTTAAGCTAATTAGCTTCTCAAGGCAAAGGAACAGTAAAACTTTGTCTGGAGAACACAGGGCTCTTGTTGCTACGCTTCACTCGAGCTGTGTGAGCCTTAAGACTCCATCATTCACAAGGAGAGAACACTGTATTCCACATACATCCACCTGAGAAGCTTGTTGAGCTTCGACCCGTGCGCCAGGTTCCGGAACGCAAAGACAAACAGTGAGCAGAAGAGCATAAACAGAGCTTTAATTGCTGGTGAGGCCGCGCCGCGGCTTTAATCAATTACTGCGCCGTCCTCCTCCCGGAGAGACGGGGAGCGCAGGTGTCATCAAAGCAGAATGAGGCCCCTTTGAGGTGGGAAATGCGAGACTCAATGACTTCACTCAGCTGGGTCACTGGACACACAGCAGAGCTTTGACGCGTACAAATTGTGCTTGAAGATGCTGTGGTCATCCTGGGAGGCTCAGTGGCTGGCAGAGGCCCAGCAGCGCAGGGGACGCTGCACTCCAGATGGCCCAGAGAGGCCAGAGGAAGAGAGCCGTCCAAGCCCAGCTGGGAGTAAGGGAAGCTGGGCTACCGGTGACGTGTGTGTGTGTGTGTGTGTGTGTGTGTGTGTGTGTGTGTGTGTGTGTGTGTGTGTGTGTGTGTGTGTGTGTGTGTGTGTGTGTGTTTGTGTGGTGTGTGTGTGTTTGTGTGCATGTGTGTGTGTGTATGTGTGCATGTGTGTGTGTGTGTGTGTATGTGTGTATGTGTGTGTGTGTGTGTGTGTGTGTGTGTGTGTGTGTGTGTGTGTGTGTGTGTGTGTGTGTGTGTGTGTGTGTGTGTGTGTGTGTGTGTGTGTGTGTGCCCGACTGTGGGAGGGACATGGAATGAGAGAATCAATAACAGGGTGAGCGAGAGAGAGAGAGAATGAGTGAACCAGGCGCCTGAGTGTGGTTTGCAGGCGTGGAAGTAGTGATGGAAAAGTGTGGGAGGGAGGAGAAATAAAAGAGGAGATGAAGGAGCTTGCGCGTCTGTGCTGTGTGTGCGTGTGTGCATGTGTGCGCATCCAAGGAGTGACGGGGAAGCAGAGAGGATTGGAGATGCAGAAAATGAAAGAGAAAACGAAACCGTCGTGTGTGTCTGTGTGTGGGAGGGAGAGAAAATGAAACTTGAAGAAGCGTGTGTGTGTGTGTGTGTGTGTGTGTGTGTGTGTGTGTGTGTGTGTGTGTGTGTGTGTGCGTGTGTACTTGCATTGAAGTGAGAACCGAAAAGCATATTTTCCTACCAAAGTGAGGACATTTTGACAAAGTGAGGACATTCTGGCCGGTCCTCACTTCTTCAAAGGCCTGTTTGAGGGTTAAGATGTGATTTTAGGGCTGAAGTTGTAATGGAGGTTTGGTTCGGATTAAAGCGAGGGTGAGGGTGAGGGTGAGGGGCTAGGGAAGGCATTGCTGTATGTCAATAGAGGCCTTCACTTCCATGTAACTACAAGGGTGTGTGCGTGTGTGTGCGTGTTCAGGGAAGAAAAGGAGGAAGGGCCGAGAGCACGTGTGTGTCTGCGGAGGATGAGGAGCAAAACGCTGGATCATCACACGTACAGTTCCTGAAAAATAAACATTAGATCAGCTTTTTTCCAGGCAGCTCCGACCTCTGCTTGTGGCTCCGTGCGTATGTGCTTCAGGCGCATGACCCCCCCCCCTACACACACACACACACACACACCACCCCCCCATCATCATCATGAGTTCCTCCACGAGTTCCGCTCCTCGTCGGCCGTGGGAGCGCTCGTCGCTTCGCTCTCTCTCTCTCTCTCTCTCTCTCTCTCGCTGGATGTCACATCTCGCACGGCGCCGCGGCTTCAGAAGGAGCCGCGGCGCCGCAGAACGAGCGCGCAGCTCGTGACGAGGAGCAGACTTCGCCTCGCTGTTTCCATTTGGGAGAGCTGCTCGAGAGCAGACAAAGGCGAAGGCGTGCTCGTTTTCATTCTGCCACGTCGGCCCCGTGATAGAACGGAGCATGATCTGCACTTTGATCGCCATGAATTATTCCTCTGCCTGCCTATAAATACGCTCTGTCTTCAGCACAAAATCCCTCTGCTCGCCTTAAAGTGGGAATCTGTGCTCGCCTCAGAGGGGCTCTCTGCGGAGCGCGTGGTGGCGGGTGAGCTGCATCTCCACTCGTCTCCATCACAGTGTTCCCCGTAACAAACATCCTCACACATGAGCAAAACGCAAAAACGAGTCTCAGGACCTGACCTACATCTGACTGTTTCATGAAGATGTCGGCACACGTTTACTCTCGATGGAGGATTTACTTCTCAACATGAAAACACATTCAATACAAAACAACCATGTGCAAAATGGGATCCCACTATAGTTTCAATCTATTGCCATTAGAGCCCAGTATGAACCATCTTGGCTCATGTTTGAGTGTGAGAGTGTGTTATCTGCTCCGTGTTGTCTCTTGCCTCCACCTGAACCCACCTGAAGCCTGAGATTCACCAAAAACACGGCGAGTCACGACCTTCAGCTCGTGGTTTCAGTAGCTCGATGGTGTAAACCTTCACTGGGAACACTATGGATCAACAAGCGAGGGGATCAGATTGGATTAGATTAGTTCGTGTCAGGAGTGGAGCTGCCGTGAGCGCCCTCTCCTGGATGCTGAGCAGCATCGCTGATATGTCACCGCTGACACGTCGCCGCCTAATAGTTATCGGCCATTTTTCAGCCACGTGCGCTTGTCTATCGCGTGAACGTGTCCATACAAACTCTTTGAATTTGTTAAACCTCTGGTGCAGAAGAATGGGATGTAGAGACAAGGACTGATGTATCGGGCGTATTTTTGCACATAATAAAAAGTACAGAATATTTCCAACTTTCCTCCTTCGACTGATCTCACGAATTAATGGGCATATACTAATACATATACAATGTCATTGAAAAGAATCATTCATCATCATTGTCATGAGGTTTTACATCTTATATATATATATATATATATACTGAGCTGCTCAGGGTCCAATGATTCATTACCTCATTGAAATACAAAACCAGAAAGTAGAGCATAATTCACCAAATCGGACCTCGGCCCGCTGAGCTTTGTGCCGATGCATCATTCCTAATTCACAGGGTTGACTACAAGCCTCTCGACTGGCGTGATCAAAAAAAAGAAAAAAGAGCCTCTGATGTGTCAGAAAGAAACTAGAGTGCGATTCATGGGAGAACACAGACGTAGCGACGGAGGACGGCTTCAGGCTGTGCTTTAGGAACCGCCTACAAAGGCTGCCGCCGCGTCTCCGTGCATCAATCCGTCCCACGGGTGCGTGGCGCTTTCCTCAGAATCGCTGCTCCCGCCTTCGATTTGACCGATCCCCGACTCCCAGCTTCTCCCAGCATCTCGCCCACGGTCCGGGCCGCCGTCAACCTATCACCTCTAATGGGGACAAAAGGTCACTGCTTAATTATTCATTCGCGATGTCAAACAATTCCTGGCCGGCTGTTATTCGGGCCGAGGGGAGGCCCGTTGAATAATTCAGGCGCGGGATTCGCTTTCCCCCCGAAAAGCACGGCGGCGAGGGGCTTATCCGGGCGCGGGGAGCCCTCTGTCGCTCCTGAGCCGACCTTGGCCGGCGCCGCGGCCCCACGGGCGGGGACTCGTGTTCTTCTTCTCCTCCTCGCGCTCGCCGCGTGGAGGACGGACCGCAGGGAGCCCGGCTGCTCCTCGCCCGACTTCCCCCCCGGCGTCTGTTTACATGGGCGGGCGCCAGCGTATTAAAAAAGGCGAGATTATTCTTTTTCAATGACTTATTCTGCTTTTCACCCGAGGAACATCTGTGTGTTGGTACACTACCCATGTCAATTGCTCTTAAGCGGCTTTCTTGAGATGTAAGAGGTGTTTATTGCAGGCGAGGAGGCAAAAGCACATATTAATGCTATTAAAGTGCATTAAACTGAAGAATGCTGTAATGTGAGTCACTTCCATGGTGGGATTAGAGGGAGGCAGCGAGCGAGGGGGGAGAGAGAGAGAGAGAGACGGGAGGGGGGAGGTGTAGGAAGAGAAAGTGTTCATGGTGTTATGTGAGGGAACGGAGGGACCGATGAGACAAAGACGGTGTGAAAAGGGGTCAGCGCGAGCGAGCGCGTGCGAGACGGGAGGCGGAAGCGGCTTGTGGCGCACGTCCATCACGCCGCCGATGGGGAAGGAGGTGGAGGGAAACGAAGCGGGACGCACGCCGACTGTGACGGCGCTGTCGGCGGAGTATCGCTCCCCGTGATGAGTCGTTCCCCGTGAGGCTTCAGGGGGTCACGCGTGGCTCCTGGGGCCATTAGGCTGCAGGTGAACGACGGTGACGGTCCATTCATTCACTTCAATGGAAGTTGAAACACATTGGATGACGTCTGAGACTGAGTCAAACCCAAGGAGGATTTTATTCATGTGATAGAAACTATCCAGGCTGTGAATCAGGCCAGTTTTGTGTAGGTGACATAAAAACACACTTTAAGGGAGTGGTTGACTTGGTTTTTTGTCTTCAATTGGACTTGACTCCGGTTCAGGATCCACGCTGATGAATCGGGGCCTCGGACCAGAGTGCTATTTGAGGACACGGTTGCTCGTGTGATGCCAGTGTCTCTTTAGGAGATTCTGCCCTTTCTGCCACCCCGCTATGTGCAGGACGGTGACAACACTCATTTATCTTGGAGCAGAGAGAAAAAGCCAGGCCGGGGAGCGAGCGGTTTCATCTGTGTATCCTTGCGGAAGCAGGAGGGGGGGTGGTGGTGGGGGTGGGGGTGGGGGGCTGATTGGCCCACAGAGCGGCCCTTCCTGTCAGCCTGACAAAGCAACAGGTTTGGCAGCTGACGCCGGGGCAGGAGCTCTTTAAGTTTGACGACTGGAAAACATCCGAGGCCGAGGCCGCAAACAAGCTGCCAGCTTCTCCCTCCACCGTCGGGCTCTTGAAGCTGGAACTCCGCTGGAGCCGCACGCGCCCGCCGCCGGGGCGCCGATCAATTAGGCCGGAGTGCTGCAGCCCCGACTCGATCGCGCTCGTCTATTTGCCCCGGCTTGTCTGTGAAAACGCGCTCAGATCATTGCGCGTGCAGCAGCTAGGTCTTAATTTGCACGGCGGGGGGTCCAAATCGGTCGAGCGCTCCCTCATAGAGCAATCAGGTAAAAACAGCAATTATGGAATGAATGCCAGTAATAAGCAATCCTACCATCCTAACATCTGTTCATTTTGTGTTAACCTGGACTATTACAGTACTATAGGAAATGTATTCAAACTAAACAGGCTATACAGTCAATGCACATACTCATTAGTCTCTAGAATATTTATTTATTTGCTGATCCCAAATGCCCCAATGACTTTAACTGGTATTAACTAAAATGTAAATATACATATTTTTATTTCATATTATTAGTTTTGCATAGAGAAATGTAATTGTGGTATCTTTAACCCTCAGTCTAATCAGTATCCAATATGTGTTCAGCCAGAGATTGGATTGAAGTCACACAACAGTCACAGATCAAAGAGAAACGCTTCCAATCTGCTTTAACGTAAAGGAAAGCTTTTTAAATAGTGTTTAATTACTTAGGGTTAGGAAAGTTATTTACAATGAATCATGCATGAGTCATTCACTGAGTCAATGTAAACACATCTACCTTGATTGGTGTGTAATGCCTCCTGTCAAGCGATCGATGCGCGCGGCCCCACCCCTCCTCAGCCCCCGTTAGATAGAACAAATCCCAGTGTCTGCTTTGCCAGTCGAGGTGGGGGGGGGGGGGCAGCGGGTCGCTCATTCAATTAGTCTTTCATTTACCACATTTAATTACCCATAAATCCTGCCCTCCTTGACCCTGCAGGAGGCCTCCTATGACTAATGAGAGCACCTGACTTCCTTGCCTGGGAAACGGGGCGTCCGTGTCAGTTTCCCATGATCTGCTGCGGGCGGAGCGCTACATATTGTGACTGAAGATTAAAGGATTTCGGGGGGCAGATGAGTGCGTATTGACCGGGGCACGGGGGCGTTAAGGCAGCGCCGAACGCGCCTGCGAGGCTTCCGGCCGCTCACCTTGCCTCAGTCATGCGCTTTGATCTCCTCAAAGCCCGTGTAGCTACGAGTACTTATTACCGTGCACCTGTTGAACAAGCCAACATTTGTACGGAGCGAGGATCCGCTCGGGACCGACTCCCCGGGAGCCGGTCCACCCCCCTTTCTCTTGAACCCCTTACTTGCCGGCGGACATCATTTTGCTGTGTCTCGTTACAGTACGACGTGCACCTGCAGCGTGGCGGTTTAGAATATTATCCGCTGCAACATAAGTGCTTTGCATTAAATTTTAATGAAAGATGATTATTAATATTTAAGATTAACGTCCAAGTGTAGGCTAAGTGTTGCTGTCTTCACAATGACTGCAATAAGTAAACTAGGCTGTGCTGCTTAATACGAATAATGATCCATTTATGCAGCCATTAAAATTTTACATTACCATTTAATTATAGTTAATCAGCTTCTAATCAATTGTGAGCCCATTATGCTTTGGTAATGTAAGCCTGTTGGTAAAGCAGGTATTAGAGCGGGGGCAAAGCTGGACAAACAAACTTGTTTATACTCGTAGCCTCGTAAATGAACAGCTTCCTCCTCCTGAAATTGATTTATTGTATTTAAATCCAGTGGTTTCCTTTGATCTGTCTGACTGCTGCTAAGCGTTTTTTTTTTCACCCAGCGCGTAGGAGGGTTTCATATAAGGTGAGGTCACGTAGGACCGAGCCGCGGCAGCGTTGGCTACAAGCTGTACTGTGCTGTTCACACCTGGGAGCTGCCGCGTGAACAGGTGTGAGAGCATTAGTCATTCCCTCTTCATGGACCAGCTCGTCCACCTGCTTTGGGAAATCAAACCAACACCTTCCTGATCACAAACCCAGAGTTCCCGGAAAGAAAAAAAAAACCCTGTTTGCGCAGACATGTGTCTATATAACAAGTCATCAGAGATTCTGTTGTAGACTTCAAATTCACATCCCATTTATTTATTGGAGGAGCAAACCAGTATGAGGTGAATTTCTTCTTAGAGAGCTTAGGTAAAACAACAAAGGCCCTGGATTTTGAATCTAAAAGGGAGGAATACATTTAGTTTGAAGCACAGCAGCCGGTAACAACAGGATCCTGATTCCTGAACACTGGGATGCCGCACACATAGGTTAAGCTTTGATGTGCTTGTTTAAACAGTATTTTTGTACTTGCGCTTGAAGAAAATGATACTCTAAACGCAAGCATCATGTGGTTGAGCAACCGGTGGGGTTTAGGATGAAGATGGCTGCACAGTCTGATTAGTGAGAGCGGTGGGAAGTTTGATAAAGTGCTTTAAAGCTATGATTTGCATTTAGATGTGGGACTTGTTCACAAAGGTGCAGTATATTAAGGCTGATTTTTGTGTTACTAGTCTTTTCACTATTAATGTCCATTAATCAAATCTAAAGTAATCCCACTTAGCTTGGCTTGGAGATCATGGTGTCAAATGGGTTCTTATTTTAGAGCCTGTAGAGCCCGCAGCCATAATAATTGTCTGTTTAAAAAGTAGCTGCTGTTCTTCAAGTTAATGTGCAATCCTTGAAGATTTTAATTTCATTCTGGTTTGTGTTTGACCTTGAGCCATTTGAACAGTGTACAAGCAAAACTGATTAAATATTTCTGGGCTCCATCAATTTTCTTAATAACAGGTTTGATATTTCTTTGTCCCCATTTATTGTTGAAGCTTCTGCAATTCACTGAGGTCTGTGCTTTTGTTAGTGGGGCTTTTTTTTTTTGCCGAGCGAACGTCTCCTTCCTGTCTGTAAGTCACCTTCACGGCCCAGATCTAAGGTGGACGATGCTGTCTGTCAGGCCGGAGCCGACAGGAGGCGTTGGACCGGCAACCTCCTGCCTGCTGCTCAGTGTTGTAACAGTGAGGTGAGGGTCTTCCTGCGCCTGGAGCTGAGTTTAGACTTTAGCTGCTTCTGAGCCTCCTGAGCTCGTCCACCGTGAACCCCATCAAATACACGTGTGCTGCAGAGTATTTGCCTTTAGCCTGACGGTCTTTGGGCGCGTTTAACTGCGTATTGATATCTGTCACAGTCTGAAAGAGCTGACAGGTGTCCAGTGAGTTACACTTTTAATACAGCAGCTGCAATTTAACATAATTAATAGTTGGTGACATTACATGACAGAAAGACAATAAAGGATTGACGCTCACTCCCATTGTAGAGCTTCAATGTGAAACCACACCACTGCTTCAGCAGTGGATCTGCTTCCTATTGGACCAAAAGTGTTGATGTGGTTACATTTACAGAGCGCAACCAGAGAAACGTGACGGCAGGTGACAAGACTGTGCTACGGAGCCGTAAACTACCTGTAATTACGGTCTGAGGGTCGTTGGACAGCTGTGCTGAGTGCAGTGCGGCCTCCGCTGAGTGAATGAACGCTGAGTGGGAGCGAAGGCTGAGGTCCCGAGACTCCATCGCTGCCGTTACGGCCGTAATAATCCAGCTCCGGCATCATCAAAGCAAACAACACAAGCTGCTGCCGCTGTAGCGCTTTCTGGAGCCTAAGTCCACTTAACGAGGCCTGTCAGGACTCGGTAACGATGACCCGGACATGAGCTCGTTTAAGGTCCGTTAAGGTTTAAGGACGCAGGTGAAGAATAAAAACTGTGAAATGACTGTCACAATTCAAATAAGTCGTACACTGGATTCAATAGATTTGACATCTTGTCATATTTGAGCCTTTGAACGTGTCCCGCTGGGGTTGATTTTAGACAGAATGCAGTATTTAGTGTTTATGTCTCACCCGTGCGCTCTAAACGTTCATCCCAGCAGTATTTTTTTTTTTTTTTTACGCAGCCCATTTCATGTCAACTAGAATTTAGCTTTAATCTCGTCAACTTGTCCTACCGCCGTCGCGTCGGAGACGTGATTGAACGGCTGTGGGGCCGAGGAGAAGTCCCAGAGCGGCTCCTCCCTCCTGAAGGAGGCACGAAGCGTCGAGTCCCAAAGCTGCCGAAAATACGAACACCGCCGCAACTAACGGAACGGTGAGGAGAGAGAGAGAGAGAGAGAGAGAGAGAGCGGAGCCAAAAGGTCACCGCTTTGATTTCCACAGCAGTCCGCATCCATCAATAGTCAAAAAAAACAAGAAACAAACATGAACTTAGCAAACGTTGCAAAAACACTGTCGGTGTTGAACTTTAATTCTTATTCTTTGAAAAGGAGTTCCCAAACGAAGAGTGTTTTCATAGTTCCGACATGAATGACTCTCGCTCTCTTCACTTCCCACTGATGGATGCTGGAAGTGAGTTTACTACTGTAAATGTGTTCCTGCTTTCACCGACTCAGCCCTTTTACACACAATAAGCATTATTGTTATTGTCATCGTTTTTTTTTTCTTTTCAGCCAGAGACCTATCTGACAAATTAATCATAGGAAATACTCTCTTCCTGTTCCAAATCCGCCAGAGACGAGGAGTTCTGCCGCTGAAATTGGCTGCAGTCTAGTGATTTTATTTAAATGCTGTATTCTTCTTTCCTAAATCCCTTGAACCCGTGGCTTCTCCTCTTCATCTGAAACACATTTGTAGTCATTGCGAAATATACTTTGTGAAATGTTCATTTTGCCTGGATCGTCTCTACCTGGTGAGTGAGCGTGGGCATATGCTCTAAAAACGTTTTTTTTTTAACAACAGTGCACATGGTCTTCATTGTATGCGTATTGAATCTCAGAGGGTTTTCATATAAACAGTGTGCGTTATTTCTTTTCTCAGACTTTTTCTTACAGTCGTGTATTTAGACTTATTTGAGTCTGCAGTGACTAATGCTGCATGTTTCCCTCCAGTGCTGTAATGGACTGGCACTCATAAGCTTTTCCTCCCAAACGTGTTCTTGCATTATATAGTTTTTCCAACTAGTGTCTTCTTTTGAAAAAGAAGAATGAACAGTGAAGCTACTTCACATCAACTACAGGCATTTCCAGTTGCTCAGTGCAGTGTGGCTGAGGTTCACTCAACAATGACAAAGCTCTAGTGTGTAAAAATATTCAGTCTCTTGAGCTTTAGTTCCTCACTTCACATCCTTTCTGGTCATCGCTGTGCATAAAGCATAAAGAGAGATGTACACATTTTAAACTGTCAAAGTGCATTTCCATTTAATAGCTCCGTTGATCCAGGGTCATAATAATTCTCCTGTTGAAGGATCTTGGCCTTTAAGGCATCAGTTTATTTGTGCTGCATTGTGCAGTTTCAGACTCCAAAGCGAGGCATGCGCTCTGAGATTGCCTAATTTTCTATCCATCCATCCATTATGGAGCTGCTTGTAAGGGTTGAGGGGGCGCTGAAGCCTATCCCAGCTGTCTCTGGGCGAGAGGTGGGCTGCACACTGGACAGGTCACCAGCCTATCACGCAGCCGGCCCACGCCGACAGACAATCAGCCACACTCGCACTCAATTCAGACTCAATTTAGAGCCTCCAATTAACCTGACTGCATGTCTTTGGACTGTGCAATGAAACCAGGCCACTACAGAACCAACGTAGACGCAGCTCTCAAACCCAGGGCTTATACTGTAAAGATACAACTTTGAATTTAAAATGTATGAAATAAAGTAAAATACATAAAAAAAATTAAAAAAACATTTTTACTTTTGAGTTTAATGAGATTCCACAGAATTAGTTTCATTCTGTGAGTTTGATTTAAGGCTTTTTCTGTTTAACTGTTACATCACAAGGATATATTTGATGTACATACGCTGAAGGACATTCTAAGCATTATATAAAGCAGAACGGGGGAGAAGGTCAGGTCTGCAGCACACATGCTCCTACACTTCTCTCATGTTTGAACTGCATCTCGTCAGATGATTGATAACGCGCGTGCGATGCTCCGTTTAAAATGCGACCTTTGCATTTCGGTCTAAAAAGGGCACATGGGACACAAAGGTCATGGCTATCCCCAGTCTGAACACTGATCCAGCACACACATACGTTAGCTGTATCTTAGCAACATGGCATTTTAAGAGCTCTACCTCTGAGTCACGCAAAAATGACTCACAACTAATATTTGTGTGAGTTAGAAGTTGGTCAACTGGTCTGGGCAAAAGTTAAGTTTTTTTGTTAAATCCTAGCAAAAATGTCGCCCTAACTTGACCATTTTATTTTCAGAATTTTTTGTTTCCAGTCCACAGAGAATAACTTATTTCTTTACATTTATTTTCTCTTTACTTTCTTAAAAAAAAAATCTTTAATACTTTGAGCACTGAAATAAAGAAGCACATTTATGCACTGCCCGTCGTCCCTGGGGTTTCCAGAGCTTCACCTGAGCACATGAATGCAGCACAGATTACAGATCAAACACGTTAGTGACTTTGGTTTACAATATATTTTTTTATTTAACGTTCTACAGTCCCTATAGATTTATAGAGAACACTGCACACACTGTGTCGTGTGCTTTACCTTTGCAGAGGGTGCGTTCAGGCCACATGGGACACAGGGGTTTGCATCCATCCCACTATGTAAAGTGACATGAGATACCATAGATTGTTCATGCAATTGGGTAAATTTCACTTTGTAAGGAGATTTGGGACTCACATGTAGATTTGATTTTCTGTGAGATTTGCTTATGTCGTCGTCGTTGTGACTGTTGCTGCTGCTGTTGTTGTTGTTGTTGGTCCAACAGTAGCTTTTACTACTTTGTTAGTCTGTCCCACAGGATGTCCCCTTGCTCATTTTGACCACCTTGTGGGATGTGATCCTCCATCTTGTGTTTTTATGTCATGTACTTTGTTTTGTCAGTCAGTGGAACAATAACCAGAAACAATCCGTCACTCATTATTTTAAACTAATACATTATTTAAGGCCTAATAAAATTAGAGCAGAGCGGGCCTGTAACATGAATCTAAAATAGATTGCATTACAATTTTCTTTTTGTTCTCAAATAATACCCGAATAATTCAACACAACAACAAAAGAAACTAAATTTACAACATCAAACAACAGCAACAACAAATGGCGTCTCCACGGGCTGCGGTTCGGGTTCTGGCCTCGCTTGTTAATGAGTTGTTGATTTTGCCCCCTACATTTTCTAATCAAGGACACAATTTCGTGTAACGTGCAACTTCCAAGGTCCCATTGTGCTCAGACAAGTGTTAACACCAACATGAGAAGAATTCAGAGCGCAATGCAATAAGGCTTCACTGCGTTGCCATACACATTTCACATTATGTACTGATTAAACATATTTGTCAGTGGAATCACTTTTCAATACAATATTGTTCTAATTAGCATTATGCTGATCTGTGAATCAAGAGCCAAGGGCTTAATTCACTCAAGGAGAAAACCAAAAAACAAAAGCTTTGTAGAGGCTTTGGTTTCACCGGCACATTTTTGCATCAGTACACATTTTGTTATAATTAATATTCAAAACAATCCTCATTTATGCACTGTTTGATTCTTTGGTTCCAGCTAGACATATAGTTGACTGTAAATGTACAGTAAATGCGGGAGGCTTTTGGAATGGTTCTGTTATGTCTCAGATGAGAATCGCAGGCTTGCGGTGCGGGAGGCAGATTTAAGTGAGACAAGCATCCAGCGCAGCTGAAGGATGTGGTGCGACCTCGCTGCTGGCGAGCCACAAAACCCTTTCTGACAATTAAAAAATAGGTAAGGGCAAAATGAGCGCACACTCAGCGCCATTGATTTTTTTGTTCTCGAGTGTTTACCCGACTCGGGCGGGAACATGGTCAGAGCTCGAGGCGGCAGATCTTGAGCGGGTCAAGGTTTGGCGGATGCTTAAATAAGCAAGAAGACCTTTCTCCCAAACACTGGGATTTAATGAGTTCTTAAGTGCATCTAGCGAACGTGGAGGCCACCTCATGTCGCCATGGCAACATATTGCTTTATTTCGTTGTTTGCTGACATTTGAAGAAAAAAAATGTTTTATTGCAAGAAAGACGTTGTATATTGTACACACACCGCCTTCATTAGCAGACTGAGGCAGTGCTTCCCTACATTTAGCTAATGCAGCTGATCCATCTTAAATCCAAAGATTAATATCTTTCCGCTGGACCTTGTTCAGACCTTGTAATAAACCAACATGCTGTGTTATTTTAAGGCGCATGTACAATATCTGCCGTGTGATGTCATCGCACATTATTCTTTTTTATCTGCTCCGCACTGAGATCATCTACTGTATCTTGGAAAATCCCTCGAATCAATGTGCTGCTTGCACAAGAACTAAGCTAGTTCACAGTATGTAAATGTACATGTATGCAGCCATACACATGAACCATGGAACCGTTGTTTAAAGCATTAATGTTGTCCATGCTTTGAGGAACGTGTTGTTCACATTCAGCGTATCTGTTGCTTGCTGCAACATCTGCATCTAACATTTGTTCCCAGACAGATGTGTGAAGACTGCTTAAAATTCACAGTCACGCTCAAACATAACCATACAAAACCTAACAACTCCTCAAACTCTCTTTGTCCCCTTTAACTCTAATGAGAAAACAAATCCAAATAAATCCTGGGGCTCGTTTGGGAGCGTGCACTTGTGGATTTGCTCGAATTTGAAAAGGCAGGCATCCGCCTGAGCCGCTGCCTGTGTAGCAGCCTCTTGATTACTTGACACATCCAGAGGCAGAAACGCTAGGAATGTCTCTCAAGCACCGCGTTGCTCCACAGTTGCACCATCTGTCTCTCAGAATGTCAAGGTGTAAAAGCTGCTTAGCCCGTCTCCTTGCGTCCGACCACGTCTTCCTTTCACCACTGAAGTGTATTCGTGCTTAAAAGCACACATAAACAATGCACACTCAGAGCGGCTGCGCTCCGTCACTCTTTCCACCGAGGAGCAGGTGACCTTGTGCGCGCACGCGGGCCGTTGTTCATCAATTCGAGCGCGCCATTAAAGCGCAGGGCCCACGGTGCGTAATTATGAGTTTGAGACGGTAATGAAAACATTAAGCGTCGCCGTCTGACTGTTTGCCAACTGAGCCGTTCGTCTGGCGTGTCGGGGTCAAGTGTTCGGCTGGCAGACGGAGCCTCTTCGACCATACAGTGTGTGTAGCAGCCAGTGAAGCGTGATTAAGAAACGCGAGCTCGCTTCCAAAAAGGATTTAGGACCCGACTCCAGCTCACACGCTCAACAAAGGTCTATTCTATTCTATTAAATACTGGAGAGCATTCTCTACACTGGGGGTTCTTTTTTTCAAGCTTTGGTTAGTGTTTCACCAGAAAAGCCACGCCTGCCATCTCTCAGCCTCACTCGGCTGCTGCCCCGCATATAAATAGAAACTAATCTGTGACCTCATCGCAGACACGCGTCGCAGAGGGCGCCGCTGCCCCCTGGCAGGTGTTGGGCCGGCGTGATGTGGCCGCGGACGTGTTGCGTTTGAGCGTGTTCCATTGTGTTGGCGCTGTCACCGCCCGCTCCGCCTGAGCTGGTGCAGCGGCCGTCCTGAGGCCACTGTGCCTGGTCACCGTCGGAGGCTCCTCGTTTCTATTCCACGAGGGAGCGGGAGGGGAGTTTTCGGGCGCGAGCTGGCTTTTAAGGCCGGTAACGCGCGGAGGTGCATCCGTCTTGTGACAATCCATCCACTTGGCCGCTCTCCAAGCAGTAGGGAGCCGCCGGGAGCCGAGCCAGAGGAACAGATGTGCTCGGGTGTATAACCCCCCCCCCCCCCCCCCCCACGCGCCAGAAACACACCCAAGAAAACCGAGGCGAGCATCACAAATAATTATCTTCCATTCTGATCCCTGGTCGTGTTCGTCGGCGCCGGGGAAAGTTGCAGGACGCGCCTCGGAGTTTTACTGCAGACTTGGAACGCTTCCACCTCCGGACGCAGGGAACAACGTCTTCCCGCAGCTTGTTGCAACATTAATGCTCTGTAAATTAAGACGTGCGACAACCATCTCGCTCCAGCGGCACTTCTGCAGACTGCTGCTCCACATTTACATAAAAGAACACTGTGGCGTTATTGTTTGCATATATATTACTCTGTGGCGGTGGAGTATGAGAGGCCATTTTAAAGTATAGATAGCCCCCTGTTTTAAGTGAGCAGCGCGGCAGCTACGGACCGTTTACGCTGATTGCTCCGGCTCATCATAGCAGTGAAGCAAACGCAATTAGCAGCTCTTTGAACAGGATCCTCCACCGGCTCCCGTTCGACCCTTATCAGGTTCCCGTGCCATCATTAATTTATGAAACAGACCTTCCCTTTCTCTCTGTTTACCAACCAACGCTGTTCGCTTTCACCAACAGGCTGAGGTGACCAGACAGCAATGATAACATTTGCATTGATGTATTTTCATTTATGCTTCTTTGGACTTTGAGATCCGATTACAGGGATCCGAGGAAGAAGCTTTCACGTCCATGGTCAGTGGTGGAGTTGTATGGATTTGCATGTTTTTGCCTGCCTCTTAGTGGACAGTAGAGTTTTCCCTATAAATCTATTTCTCCCAAGAGCTGTTAGAGAAAACATTCACAGGCCTGTTTACTGTGACTACTGTGAGTTTGTTCAAATTATATTGTTAGTTACTTTGCTTCTTTTATTTGCTCCCTCTCATTGATGTCGCTCTGTAGCTCGGCTTTTAACGGGTTGTGATAGTGGAAGCACACAAAATGTGTTCTGACGCAGAGTAGAACCGTGCAGTGGTCTCGGGTTAGCGATACAAAGGGAGCTGCTGAAACCTTCCACGTGCTGGAGGCCAGAAACACAAGGACACAATCGCTAGAATCAACACTGACACGAAGACACTTTCACACTTTGCTGACTCTGTGGTCCGTTGCACTGGAGCAGCAACGCACAGTTCAGACCCTTTGAAAATCACGTCTAATAGTCAAAAATAAAAATAAAAATCCAGGAGTTTACATGACCTCAGGAATAAAAAGGGTGTCAGAACGGTGGGACGAAATGCAAGTCAACGCGGGTCGACTTCTGAAGATAAGGTTCCATTCTGTGGTTTGTGCCGGCGCTATGAATGACATGTGGATGTAGAAAGGTCAACGTGTTGAGGAAACAGAATGGACGGAGAGCATCATTCACTTCCCCGTATTGGATTCAGCGCTTCTGTGGCTCTGAGAGCGCAGTGTAAAATGCGAGTCAACAGGAGAGCAATCATTCCAGTCCCTCTCACGCTGCGGAGAATTGATTTAATTTAAAAAAAAAGTATGCAAAAGTGATTTTTACTGCTGTAAAACGTGGTTTTCATAGTATTTAGCAGTCGCTCCAGGAGAGGCTGTAATTATTTCAATAGGGTTGAACCTGCAGTGATGTCGCACTTCCCTGGGATTAAGGAACAAGCTGGTGATACACCAGGTACTGGCTTTATATCAGCTCAGTGACCAAATCCCGCTAAAGAACACTCTCATGTGCTTCATTACTCTAATTCATAGCTGTGAACATTTTAATCTTCTGATGAAAACTTTTTCATCGCATAGAAGTGGGAAAAAGTTATTCAGCTCCATGTTACCACCTGAGCTGGCATCACATGTAATCACATTTCCCCGCGGAGTGTTTTATTGTGTAAAGGCACATTTTTATTAATAGTCCACAGACGTTTTTTCTCTTTCTTCTTCGTCTCTTTTGTTGCACAGACAAAGATCAGACAACACAAGGCTTAAAAAGCGTCTTTCCTCTCACCTGTGTTTGAGATCTTGGCAGCAGGAAACCCACCCTCTCACCTTTTACTGGCACTTTAGGTACATTCTGTGCGTCTTCGCCCGCATATGTTCCCTTTGGAGTGACCTACAGTAATGGACATTCGCAGGGAAAGGTTTTTTCAATGAAAAGCTGAACAAATGGTTTCCAGAGCGGCGCTAATGGTTTGACATCGGCACGACTGGTTCGGTCTCCAGACAAACGAGTGCTGTGATGATGCTGTTGGCTTTGAGTTGAGTCCAGGCGGTGAATGGTTTTCAGTGATGCGGTGTTACCACGGCAGCCTCCACACAGATTGTAACCAACTTCTACAACGCTCTCCTTCGTGTCGGCCTTTTTAACGCACTTTGTCGTCGTTTCATCAGTTTTTTGGGTGAAACATTGTCCTCCGCTGTTTCTGCGTCACCTGCGTTTCTGTACTTCATGCCACATTTCATCGTATCCGCACTTCATCATCCGCGTGCACACGCTGACATTGGGAAAACAAACCCTCGACAGCAGTCAATGTAAACCGGCGCGTCGCGGCATAAAAGCCGTCACATCTGCTTTTGACACATTCGCAGTCTATTTATGATTTGGGGGCGAAAGTCAAGTCGTCGACATCACTGAGACGCCGTCGGCTTCTTCGACAGCGGCGGCGACGTGCCTAAGTAGACGAGCTCATTTGCATATTAATACGATGACAGATGTTCCGCGGCCGTGGAAGCGTCCACAGAGCCCCGGGTTGGTCTGCGCTCATGCCGGTCCAACTGGACCGGTGTTTACCGTACTGTCTCCTTGCAAACAGAGCACAGATGTGTTGGTTTAGAGGAATTAGGTGGGGTTCCATCTCGCGCTGAATCTCTAAACAGCTTTATTTGATCAAACCTTTAAACTAAAATAATCAGAGGTGTCGGGTTAAAGTAAATATTGTGTTGTGGTTTACTTTGTGGTGTGGATATGAACAATAAAGCCAAACCGTGCACACATCTACTGTACATCTAATGCTGATTTAAATGCAGTTGTGCTTTTTCTTCCATTTTAAAACAATTCAGAGTAATATTAATACAGATGAACAAGCGTCACACTGGTTCTTAACCTTTGCCCGTGTCTTGCTTCCTCTTCAGACTAGCGTGTGACTGTGGTCCGTCATGCTGTGGATGAAGTGGAAGATGGTGGTGGACTCCCTGCGTGGACGCAGGAGGCGGCTGCCCTGCTCCATTTGGTTCCTCCTGCTGTTCGCCGCCGGAGGCCTGGTTCTCTTCATCCACCAGCAGGATCTGTCCGAGATGGTCCAGCAGCCAGGACCAGGTCAGTCTCAGCTGCTCAGAGAGGCGTCGAGTGATGAATGGCTGTTAAAATGCTGAGCCCCAGTCACTTTCTGTAGCAGTCTGTGAAGCTTTTCTCATGGAGGGAACAAGATTTATGAGGCGGCCTCTCAGTACGTCACAAAGCAGCTGGTGAAAAATCAGTGAACAATTCTTTACTGTATGTTTGACCTGATGAAACTGGTCAACTTTTACAAAAATCCCAAAAACAAACAAAATGTATAATCTACCGTACACACACACACACACACACACACACACGGACACATACACAAGTCGTGTCAGCAGGACGTCGCACATTCAATTTCCAGATGAGTTTTCTCCTTACGAACGCGACCCCGTGGGCTTCCGCCTGGAACCCGGCATTAAGGAGATTGGGGTTAAGCAGCCGTGATGGACGAGTGTCCTGAGCTTGTAGAGCTAAGCTGCTTCATCTCAGGAACAAGATCAGCTGCTCGCTAACGCTCCTCTTTGGCTTGTTCTCCACTTCGTCGTGCACATCCAGCGGTGATAAATAACCTCATCGAGGTTTCACACTTATTCTATCTACTTACCTTGAATCATAATGCAGGTGACATGATATTTTGTTATGGTAATATTTTGCGAGCTACAGCGTCAGTGTCGGAGAAGAAGAGTCGGAGAAGGCGCCGTCCGCCGAGCATTTCCACTATTGTGTGTCAACGGCACTGTGAATCATTATGAATATTAGAGCGGTGTCACACTCCACGGCGGTGAGAGCCATTTAGCCCGAGTGCAACGGCTCCAACCCTCCGATATTCCCCTGATTGCCAGCTGCTTTCAGCCGCGGTGTCAGATGAGGAGAAAAGGCCATTCACGGCGACGTCCGCGTCCTACGACAGCCGGCGCCAAATATTCATGACGAACGTCAGACCAAGACGCCGCCAGGGCCGGTTAGAAAAAAGGCCTGATGAATTTGAGGGTTGACAGTTTTCACAGGTATAATTTCACGTGCATCAAGAACCAGATGGATGTGCAAATCCCATTAGTGCGTGCGAGCGAACTGTGAGCCGGCAGCGATTTTCAATTAAAGCGCCGGCCGGTGGGGGAGCGTTCGATTTGAACCTGGAGTCTTGTTTTGCTTTGCTGGTAGAGGCGTTTGGCGCCCTCCTGACATTTAACACGCTCAAAGAATGGCATTCTGTGTTCATGCATGTGCTCTGCATCCCGATTAGATGATCTATACCTTTATTTTACCTGCAATTACAATAGTGCCTCATGTTTGTGGGAAACTCACTAAACTGTAATCGCCTGACGCTCGCCGGTGCCTGATGCCTTTTCCTTCCTGTTCCATTTAACATGAGATGCAGCGTTTTCACTCCACCTGCTCTGCTGAAATACCATCAGCGCATATTTCATCCACCATTACGCCCCGACTTGACTCTGCTTAAAAGTATCTGGTCTAAGGTGCTGAGCAGGCACATTTGCTCTCGTTGCACTTTTATTCCCACCATGTTTTAGAAAATCCAGTGTAGTCACATTGAATGACTCGTGCTCCACACGGTGAAATATGCTGTTCGTCTAATACTTACAGTCTCCCAAAGTTGATCCCGCTTTATTTACTCACCAACAGAATGCACAGGACTGCAGTAAAATGCTGGAAATAAAAGTAATAGTCGCAGCTCGCGCCCTTTTTCGATTGCCAGTCGTTTCTAAGCGTTGCGGCCCAACTACATCCTTTTATCTCTCTTGCTGGAATATTAGCAAGAATCGCGCTTTGCTAAATCATGTATGAGCCAGCGTGTGCTGTGTACAGCTGACTACGTCTCCCAGCACCACTAAAGCACAATGAGCAAGCAGTATCTTTGCCTTAAGCTACGGCGCTTCACCCCAGCAGAGGCTCATATCTAATAGAGCCGAGTTATAATACATTGGGTGTCAGCTTTTATCTGCCGCCCCCTCTTTTCCACCTCTTTATTTGGCTCACAGTGCGCTCGAGAGCTCGGCGTCCTACGGTTCGGACGGCCTGCACAATGGGAGCTAAATAAAACTGCGGTTTAACTGGCACCGGTTTCCCCCTGATCTGGCTGCAGTAATTGTTTAAGGACAACAGGAGGAGCAGCGGTTGGTTTCTCGGGGAGGAGAGGCACCTGAGGAGCTGGAAACGCTCACCTCTGGGCATTTATCAAATGGGTGCAGTCAGGACCGGCTGCTCTGGTGGGTGAACGTGGGGCCTCGATGGAGGGGAAAAGGCCGAGCAGCTTCCCTTCCTGTCAGCGATACTGTGTTTAGCAGGCGAGCGTCTGGCTCTTGGTGTAAGTGATAATAACATGACATTTGTCAAGTGCTTTTAACCAAAGTAGGTAAATTGCCCAAACGATGCACAGATTAGCATTTGGGCCACAGCTGACTGTGGCTGTGTGGGTGGATCTGTGCTCGCTCTGACTGCAAAATATAGTCTGTTTGACTTTATCTTTTAATGCACGGATGCATAGCGCACGTCATTAAATAGCGCGGCCCTGAAAGCAACAGCTTGGTCGAGCATAAGCTGAATGTTGGTTGGGCTTTTTAAATACAGTAAATATGCCGCGTATTGGTATGGACCGTGCCATGCGCTGACACGTTGGTGCTCATTCGTCTGTGCTGCTGACCTCAGCTTCCCGTGTGTCTGCTGCAAATGACTGGCAGACACGCAACGCGCCGACCGACGGGGGTTCAGCTTGAGAACGCCATGACACCTCAGCATTAAAAGGAAATGAAGGAAAATGAAAGAAATATTGTTTCTGACACTTTCAGAAATTCACACGCTGGTGGTGACTGGCTGTGATTAAGTTAATATATAATACCTTCATATCGGTGTTAGAATAAGCAATTTATGTCTTCTTAAACAAAAACCTATTGAGTTATGAACTACAGGGTTGGTAGTTTGAGCCCCACAGATGAGTCTGTAGTTCAGAGTTTGCTGCCTTCCAGGAGACAATTCCACAGGCTTGATTTGGTGGTAATTTGGTGACATGTAGTGACCTTTCTAGGTTGTCAACGTACTGTAAATGTCAAGCTTTCAGCTGCCACGTGTAAAGAGGGGTCGGGGAGCGATGAATTACAAATGAGAGACATCCATCCGTCCTTTCAGCTGTCACTGGGCCAGAGGCGGAGGACGCCCCGGACGGGTTGCCAGTCCATCACGAGACCGCATGTAGAGACGGGCCATTCGGCCTAACGGGCAATTTAAAGTCTTCAATTAACCTGAAGACACGTCTTTGGTTTGTTGGAGAAAACCTCAGTTCTCAGAGAGAACCCACACAACGCTGGTTTACAGTGTGTAGTTATTGCTTTTAGCGAGAAACTGAAAAAACTGTAGGAAACAAAACTTGAAGATTTATTATGTTGCTTCAAAATAAAATGAATGAGGTGACTTTATCCCGCTCTGTCTGCGCGGAGCCAACAAGAACTGAGCATATTGTTTCACGTTGTAACATAAAAAAAGGCTCTCTCCGTTAGAGGTCCAGTAATCCCTTAAGCCTAGTCTGTTTGCAAAGTCCAATTTATCTGACTCTTAATGTAATTAAATTGTGCCGATGACCCTCAGAGCAGTGGAACTGCTCTGTATTTAAATGCAAAGCCTCCCAGAGATGCTTGTGGAAAAAAGCTGAATGTTATTTTACCAACTTTCCATTATTTCCTTAATGGGTGCAAAGCCTCCTCCAACAAAGCCTGTTTGTGTTCCGCTGTCCCCCCCATCCCCCCCCCCGGACCGGGAAGATCATCGGAAAGCGATAGCTGGCGAGGCCATCTCCTTTACATAACGTTTAAGACAAAATGCCCTCGGAAAACAAAAAGGTGCTCTGTCTCTTGAGCATTAGGACGTAAACACACCTTGATTGGGGAATCTAAGCCCCGCTGCTCTGCTCGGCGTTGGGATGGCTCGTCGTCTGGCAGGGGGCAGGGGTATCCCGGCAACTGTAGCAGCTGCTGCTCCACATTCAGTGCTGCCTTCCCCTGTTTGCCTCGGGGAGCACAGGGAAACATACCAGGGGCCTCTGTGATACCCTGCAAAGAAATAAAAGGAAAACAGAGCATTTGTAATGCATGGATATCTGGTGCCTGCATCACAGTCTCTCTAGCCTCTTCCAGACCTGGGCTATGTCAATTGGATTTAAAATGAAGCCGCTCAGAGGCAACTGCAAGGTCATGTGGTTTTCCATTAACATTAATGCCTGGGGTTATGCCATGGGGGCCTTGCATCATAATCTGTTTTCCTTTCCATCTGATTGTTCTGGCCACTGGCTTTTATATGTCAGGTTTATTTTTTCCACATTGCTGTTCCAGCAGAATCTTCTGGTCAACACAAATGCTCATAATAAATATGTAAAGACATTGAAAAATTGTACTAATAGTTTGACAAAATACAGTGTAATGAAAAAAAAACAGCCCGCGTCCCAAATAGAACCTATATGCTGTGAGCCTTAGCTCAGGAGCTTTGAAGATGCATCCTTTAAGGCGCTGATGGGGTTAAAGCCCCTGATGAGCAGCCGTGCACGGCTCGGCCGTCCTGGCGGTGGCGGGGGAGCTTTCAGGTTGCCCTTTTCCATAATGCCATGCTGCGTAACATTAAAAACTCCAAAGGAAATGAAAGACAACAAGGCCAGAGCGCCGGGTCGATCCAGCGGCGCGGCAGATTTTTTTGAAAATGTCTTTGAACGCCGTAATCACAAGACGCTGCCTCTCATTGCTGTCACTGTGTCACAGCTGAGGCTCAGAAACCCCTCGGAGGCCGCGCACGGAGAACAGGTCATCGTTAATGGCTCCAGCACCTCTGATGTAACTACAAACTCAAGTTCACGCTGAGATCGCCGCTCCAAACTGTCACTTTCTCGTAAAGCTAATCTGCAAAGATGTCGCATCCGCGTTTGTGCCTTTGCAGCCGCTCCAACTCGTATTGAATATGTATCGATTACCGCGTCTGCTTTGAGCTGTGCTGGCCGGAGGCACCAAATGTCAACCGAGACACTCTTGGCAGGGCGCCTGTCCTGAACAATGCATGTACTGGATCTGTGTTCCGCCGTAATTATTATGAACAGGTCGGCCTCAGCAGTACACAGCTACGCCTGCGCCCATAAAACTCAGCATTTGGCCTCGCGCTCACTATGCAGGAACACTGTGCTTGCTGACAGTTCTGCTTTCTGTCAAACACCGGATCGTCTGGGACCGGGCTGCCTCCCTGTGGGGGCGCCAGCTAATCAGCACCGGACTGCTTATGAAAAAAAAACAAAAAAAAAACGCTTAATACCGTAGCAGCAACATGTCGGGCTAATGTGGAGCCAAGCTAGACGAGCAGACTCTGATCCAGCAAATCGGAGGCGAAGCTCAGTTTCATCGCTTTGACATATTATTCAAAACTGAGCGTAATAGAATTAAATTTGTAATTAAATCAAAAAGTTTTAATTCAGTTAAGCTGTGATTACACTGACAGCATCCCTGAATCTAGAAATATCCTGCACAGCCTGGGTGGTAATTTTCATAATATAATCGCTAGTGCCCTCTTTCAATTACATGTTAATATATGATTAAAGATTAATGGGCTTTATTTGACTTAATTCCCTTCTGCATGTGAACAGGTAGAACACGGCTAATTCATAGTAGTTTAAGTATGTGTTCTGGATTAATATTTATTGGTTCTTCAATTCTAGTTAGAATAAATATGGAAGAAAAGATAAATCACTTTCCTCTTTTAAGCCTTAGAGGCTGTTTGGTTTTTCACCTGTTCAAATGGAGGTTTTTCTGCCTGATAATCACTCCAGGTTCCCCATAGGTCCGCTGACACCGGGGTGCAGGCTCACTGGTGGGATGGGGTGTAGCGCAGTATGCTTTTGTCAGAAAACAGTTGGTTAAAAGTGCCAGGCGTGAATTAAAATCCTTCTGAAAGCTGGCAGGGAGAACAACAGCTCCCGTGTCTGTCCTACAGTAGCGAACTCTGTAGAATTAATTCCATCAGAGAACGCTGTTGTAATAGCGAAGCGCTTTGTCTTCCCCCGTTTGCTTCGAGCGCGGTGGCTCGGGGAGAAAGTTTGCCTTCACTTCCCTAAATGCATCAGAAACAAAATAAAAAAAGAGCTATTCCCAACCAAAAAAAAAAAACAAACATTGTAAGTTTTTGCTTTGTAGCCATCTTCCAAAATGCCGGAGAGGCTGCAAACGCCAGAGACAGGAAGAGACGTACAAAGAGAGAGTGGGAGGAGAGAGAGAGAGAGAGAGAGAGAGAGAGAGAGAGAGAGAGAGAGAGAGGTTATATAAGCACAGCTCTCACCAAGGAGATATCTTGTGGCTTCAAAAGCAAAGCAGTGGTAATAAATGCCAGTGTTCAAGGTTGCTCTAGCTGTCATCTGCTCAGCAACGGAAGCTTATGCAACACAGGGTATTGTTAGAATGACCAAAACATTCATGGTCAATTTACTGGTTAATCTAAGAGTGATTCGGTCCCAAATATACTGAGGATTCGTTCAAGGCTCATGAATGTAATGAAGAGCTGTGAACTGCTCTACGGCATCCTTCCCTATCTGCACCAATTACCTGCTCTGGATGAATGACTCCAAGATCACTGAAGCAAAATATCTGAGTCTGTCCAGCGAACCCTGAATTATCTGGAGGGAGGCCGAGACAAAAGACAGCCGGTCATCCAGCGCCAGAACCAGGGTCAGAACGTAACACATGTAACACAGGAAGCTTCTTGTTTTCTTGGCATCTGGGACCTGCCAGTTCCTCTAAAACATCCAGTCTCCACTCTCCTCTTTGCACGTTATTTCATGATGTTTTTGCGGTAACTACCCCAAAGGTAGGCTTTCGAGCACTGTCTACATTATTTGAGCTGCAACACTACGAGAATTCATCCTCTTCTCTTATTATGGTCATGGATGTCTTCATGAGGGGGATTCCACGTGATTGTTTCCAGAGGACAGACGCTCCTTTAGGTGCCGTGATCCATCCCCACAGACTAAAGCCAGCGTGCCCATTATCAAATCAGACTTGAACCCATCCCCTGTCTGCCAGGCAGACATGTTGAATGGATATCATTGTGCACCGCCGAGGCTTCCATCACTGTAATCCCTCCACAAAGTGCAGGCACTCTCAGAAGAAGATGAAAAGACCAAAGGAGAAAGTGGCCTATTTGCCGTGCGTGTCACTGCAGAGGGCGCGAGGAGGGAAGTCGGCGGAATCGCGGGCCTGAGCCTGCGACTCTTCGCCGCCCCCCCAGCCGGAAAAGAACAAAAGATTAAGCCCTCCTGCTATCCGGAGTGATAACAAGCTGTCAACTTTTAAAATGTAATCCGCTGACTCTGGGAGGAAGCGTCGGTGTCAGTGGAGAGGGCCACGAGTCGATGCTTATCTCCTGAATGGCGTGTCGCTGATGGGGAGAGTCGTGGCCCTGATAGGGGATACAAAGGAGCCAGCGCTGCCTGCCAAACAAAGGTCTGGCCAGCTAAAGGAATCCATACTGAGTCAACCGTTGGCATATTTATATACATATCCCGCCCAGATGACGTCTCTCTGATGTGAAGCTCAAAGAAAAGGTGATAGGATGATAAATGGCATGAACAGCAGCCAATAGACTGGGGATAATAGGTCAGTGCCCCTGACAATGCTGACAAGTGATGGGAGCCTCCCTCCCGTCAACTCGTCTCGCGGGCCCGTCCACTCTGACCGGGCACAGACTGTTGAATATAGGCCATATTGCTGCCAACGCCGGGCCTTAACGCGCACCTCGGCGGCCGGCGAGGCTGCGATTTGAGAGCTGTCACAGGGCTGCAGCCGCCGTAAATCAGTCCAACCGGTGCGTTTAACAGGCAAAGCGTCGCACGGCTAATCGCCCGCACCCATCGTATCTCTGTCTGTCATCGACCTCATGCCCCCCACCCCCACCCCTCGCTCTGTTTGTTTCTCCCAAATGTTACAACTCCAAAATTGCTTTTAAATTACCCCACAGAGCTGCCAGATGGGTAATAAAACACGGAGGGCCGTCTTTTATCATATTAGCTCTTATTATTGACAAGCCAAGTCTCTTTTTTTTCTCTTTGAGTTTGTGTGGGTGTCATGTGTCAAACAGCGTAAAGAATCTAATTTTCCGGTCTGTACAAAAAAGCTGCTTACAATATAGTTGTAGTTATGGCAGAAAAAAGGAATTAGTCACACAGGAGCTATTTCAGGCTGCTCACAACTTGATTCCTGAAGAGTCCAGAAGGTTTTCCCTTGTGGACTTGAGGCTATTGATCCAGAAACACTAGTGATATTATATGAAATAGATACTTTTAGTTGTTTTCTGTACAGCTGAGTGGGAGAGAAATTACTTTGACCTGGTGCTGCTTTGGATGCCTTAGGGTCACTCTGCGCAGGCTGGTTTCATGGTGTCAAACCTTGTCCTGGACAATATCCAAGCTGCGACTGACGGCAAGACGATGATGAAACCGACCAGAACCGATGGACGCGACTGCAAACGTCGGCGTAGTCGGTTTTAGGCTTTCGTCTGAAACAGATACGACGCATCCGCCGATAATTTCGTCTACACAGGCGCTCGTCTTTACACGCCTTTGCTAGTTCCGCTCAGACTCAACCTACAGCAGATCAGAGACGAGGCACTGAATAATTAAAACCTGTTGCCTTAGCACTGTCTGTTGGTTGCCTGCCCATATGGCTGAAGAGAAGCAGCGGTGTCTTTGCCTTGTTAGGATGATACAGTCGCTCCACGTGTGCGCTTGACAGGCATCGAGAGTAACTCAACCAGTGCTACTCCTTCAAAACAGCGGTTTTCCCCCCGGTGTGTATAAATGCCTCAACTCCAGGCGAAATGTGTCAGTGGTCTGATCACTCATGAAGCCGCTGACGGCACGTTCCACCGCTGGGACGCCAGAGCGTTGGCTGCGCAAGTGAAGAACTCCATTAGCAGATCTTTGATTGCTGGCCTGATTGACAGTTAACATCACTGAATCGGGGTGAGCGGCTCCATGTGATGTCTCCATGATAAACAAGCAGCTGTTTGAAATAAAAAAAAAAAAAAACTGCCCTGGATTCTGAGCTTCAGCATTTAAGACAACAATGCCCAGATCTGCATCCAGGGACAAAAGAACGAGGGTGGATGCGGCAGTGACTCCAGGAAGCAAGTCGACCGACTGTACTATAGAGGTTGCTATGATACCGCCTCCTATAGGATAGTCACAACCTGCTGTAGTAATTCCGAGGTGTGAACACAGTATACGCCCATAGATACTGTGTGAAACCCAAAGTTACTGTCGCTAGCCGCGCTCTGAGTCTGTACAGCGCATTCATAAACATTCATTAAAGCTAATGTAGAGATGTGTTCGCCATCGTGACAAATATCACGCTAATTTGTAGTCTGGAGTTAGTCCCTCTGTTCAGGACTCATTAGGAAATGCAATCAGAGCTGTGAATTATGGTGGAGGGCATTTCCTTTCATTTACAGTACATCTACTCCCAAACACTAATAGTATTAACTTGAACAAAGAAGTCAATTTCCTGGCTTGTGGCTGGGAGCCCGGACTCGTAATGACTGTGTCTATGTAAGTGAAACCAGCGGATCAAAAAGCAGGAAATGATGTGGACTGAGGAGCCTGCTTCTCGACTTGTTCGGTATTTGTCCACTCGTTCCGCCGTTGATTGACAGCGCGAGGCGGGTTCAAGGCATCAATTCTGCCCAGTCTCGCCACAACGAGCAACGAGACTCTGTCAGATGCCTGTCTGTGCGAGTGCAAAGTGAGAAATGTCTCTTGTCTATTACTATAATGGGCATAGCTGAGTTGCCCCTATTTATGACACTTAAGTCCTGAGCAGCGCTGAAGAGGGTGTTTGAAGACGGATCGCTTCTACTGTACGTGCAAATCAATCAGGTTATTGCTGAAACGCAGCATTTGGGCCTCATGCATGCATAAGCAGATATGAACCCTAGATGCATAGATTGAACATAATCAGGATGTATAATGTTTAGACTTTAGCGGGGGGCGCTTCCAGAAATTCATCCAGGTGCAGCTTTGCAATAAGATAACATGCGGTTTATTTGTTTTCCTGGCTAGGCAACATGCCCACTGGAGCACTTCACTTCAAATCCCAGCCATTATACAATACAGCACATCTCCTCGCTTTGTCTCGACTCCTGTGCTCCGTCCTTCTCCGCTAATGGCCTTCAGTGGCTAAATGAAGGGCCATTAATGTCAGGACCGGAGATACAGCACAACAATGCGAGCTCGTGTCTGACTCCGTTACAACTGTCAGACGCTGACCACGTCTGCGACGCGGAGGCTTTTTCCGGAGACGGGAGCCTGCTTTGCCGTGATGGTTCAGAGAGAACGAGAGTATGCGGTGTTTCTACACTTGACAGAAAAATGAACCTCTTAGCTTTAATTTCAAGTAAGAGAAAAAAAAATGAACTCAAAATTGGTCCCATCTTTATGTCAGCACAATAAATGGCAACCTCCCTGACACTGTCATTATTAGAACATGATGTACCTGGGTGAAATGGAGACATTCACCTCCTTCCTTCTTTTCATTTATTTGTCTTGTATTCATTTATTAATTTTTACTAGGGCCTTCGGAAGCCAGCCGACACAGAATGTAAAAACCCAAAAGCTTTTAGGCCATTTGCGGCCTGATTCCAGCATCTTCCGCTCTGTGCTTTACTGCCTTAAACTGGGCCCATAACAGGTACAGGCCATTACACCATCAAGACAAATTGAGCCGTTCACCAACCATTTGCAGTTTCCTCTGAGGCTGGCGCGGCAGAGAATTAGGCACCGATCCCTTCATATTTATTTCCTGATATCTCTAAGTCTTGAAGGTATTTCGTCTTCCTGTACCGTAAAACACTGCGCCTGCTTGTTTTATGAGAGCTGACTCGCGTGAAGCAGCGGGGCAAAGGACTTAACCTTTAGTGGGACGATCTTCCATCATCACGGTGGGGGATTCAGTCCACCCCCAGTGGAAGTGATGCACACACTCCACTATACTGTGAGGCTCTTTGTTCCTTTGGTATCTTCAGACAGTAAGAGCCTAGAAAATAGGACCCCGCCTTTTCACGCCCTCTGACTATTGATTATGAACCAGACTATATTTCACGACGGAACACTTCCTTATTCTTATATTTATTTATTTGCCCAATGCCAAGTTCATTGTGGGTGTTTATGTGCAGAGAGGATTCCGGAGGATCCATACAAAATTGTAAGAGCGCTGTTGAGAAATAAGCCCACTTCAATGGAGGGATTTGCGGAGCCCACTCAGAGGTAGGAGGGAGCCTTTCAAAGCCGCCCTTTTTCTGAGGCTGTTTACCGCACTGTATTCCACACGGTGACTGGCACCACTCTGCGTGTTCCCCGCAGCCCGACAGCCAGCAGAACTAAAACCACACTGAAGAACTTAAGGCTCCACCAAAGGCCTGTCAAAGCCCGCTGTGTCGATTTATTGTTGATTTTTTGGTTAAATGGAAGAACAATAAAAGCTCAAAGCCCCTTGGGGAAAAATGTCTGTCCTACCAGCTGTAGCTTTTTCTACATGCATGTAATGGTGTCTACTCACAGCATGACATACTGTATGCTGGACGTTAGGTTTTCCTCATTAGTTGTAAGTCGGAAAGTTACACAAGTTTCATCTTTGGTGAGGTTTGGCAAAAAAAGCCCTGCTAAAGATCCATGTGGGCTTAAACCTGACATACACATGCCTGGCACCGTCTTTCCCATCATAGTACGGCTGACCCCTAAATGGCAACTCTATCAATTCAGCGTCAGTCCTCCTCCCAGCTGAGACACAGGGAGAAGTGAGGCAGCATTAATTATGAGCCTTCAAGCTCCGAGGGACAGTTAATCTTTGTCATTTTGCTTCTGGAGACATTTGGATCTGCCACCAAGATTGGAGCCAGGTCACAGCTCTTGACCCTTAACTAACAATAAGGATTCTGCTCACGCCTTGGTGGAAGAAACCTATTCTGCCCCCCCCACCCACCCACCCCTACACACACATGCCCCGAGGCTGTTTAAGTCTGTGAAGTAATGCAGTGGCAGACTGAAAGTTTGTGCAGGTTAGAGGAAAAAGTTACAGATCAGATGATGACCTTTGAAAAAGACATTTTGTTTGAATAGATTCAACCTAAAGAAACTAAATTGTTGGTGTAATACATTACAAAACATCCAGTAGTTTATCTATGCCTTTATTACATTTATTATTATTATTATTATTATTATTATTATTATTATTATTATTATTATTATTATTATTATTATTATTATTATTATTATTAAGCATGATGCCAGGACATCACTATGCTGATTTTTATTTTAAATACTCTTCTTATAGTTTCCTCAGAGAACATTTTTAAATCTAGGAGAGTTTTCTCTATCACTTACGTTAATGAATGAGCTAATGAAACACGTCTGTAATTGAATTAGTTGAGGTACAGCTCCACACTAAGTCGCAGCGGCTGGTGGGAGCCATCGTAACCCAGGTGTAAAGCGCTGATTGATTCTCGCAGACGCAGAAGCCGAGCAACAAAGCGCCGCCAAAAAAGCTGCGAGGACTCGGTGAGGGAACGTTCTGACAGAATTGGGGCATCGTCTCGATTATACCTTCTTTTTGCCCTTTTGTGTGTGTTTAATATCTTTGGAACAAGACAGGTTTTGCCGCAATGGAAATGATGACGGGGATGAAAAAAATCCGCCTGCTGCACGTGTTATGTCCAGCGATTCGCATGAGCCGGGCTCTGTCTCATGGGTGCATGCATACATTGTCTCCATGCTGACAGAAGGTTGAGGACACACACACACACACACACACACACACACAGACACACGCACGCACACACACTGTGTTAACAGCAAAAGCTGCAATGCAGTATGCAGGGTCATGGGCACAGGTGTGCAGAAAAAAAGGAAGGGGAGACTTTAAGGCCGCTTAAGCTGTTAATTCTGCAATTGCCTTAGCACAGGTTATATTCAAATCCACACCCTGTTTGCCTTTCATCTGCTCCTCAACACATGCTCAGCCTTTTTGCTGCGAACGTGCCGCACCTCCAAGGTGTTGAACAGTGCTCTCCAGAGAATATGCCACCTAGCAGACAGGCAGCGGCAAGAATGAATATAAAGATTAATGAGGCTGCCGTCGTCAGTGTCAGTTTTGGGCCATCTCTGCGTGGAGACGGGCGCGGGGCGTCGGAAGAGAGACACCTGCCGAGCGGCGCCTCCCGACTGGAGCTCGCTCCTTGTTATCTCGGCAACGGAGAAGGAGGCAGATCCTGATGTTTTCCTTTGAGGCGGAGGGGGTGTGGAGGCGGAGCGACAGGCGCCGAGGGTTGTCTGCCGCGGCGCCGCGGGAAGAGCAGAGCACACTTATTACCATGCAGGGAAACGCGCACGAGTCCGAAATATTTAGATTCATTGGTCAAATGGTATAATTCCTGTGTGTAGGCGTCGTAATATAATATTTAAGTCTGTGATGTGAAGTGTGGCGAGAACAGTAGCAAATATACTGAATGTACATTGTCGTTAGTACAATGTTAAGGTAATTGTGCAGTAAGTACTGGAGTATTTCTAATGTAAACTAAGAATGTTCACCTTCTAAATTGGACAGAATCTACTTAAAACTTAATATTTAGCCAATTGTTTACACTGTACTCAGAGGGAGTCACATGTAAAAATGCTCAGATATTTTCCTTTTGCAGTAAATGAGGCAATGTGTTGTAATACCATAGCAACGCTCGCTCACCGCTGAAGATGTCACCGCATCGACGAAGGGTATCGTCTGAAATCATGTAAATCGGACGCGCGCCCATTGCGCCGCGTGTATTATTTATCTTTGACAGAAAAAGTTTGAGCGAAGGTGAAGAAACTGAGCGTTAATTCGTCGTCAGCAACGAGGCGATCGTTTTTTCCGGATGCACCTCGTGGAATCGTACATTTCAACTAATGCATTGATTTTAGATTAAGTATGCAAACACACACACACACACACACACACACACACACACACGCCTTTACAAAAAGAACATTTTATGAATATCCAAGTTTTATGGCTCAATGCCTTCAAAAAGTATGACTCGGCATAAAATAAGACACCACTATATTCTTTAATATTTGAAGGCAACTTGTCAATAGAGAGAGGATCGTGTCTCGAGCAGCAATAAATTATCTAAGCGTTGAAGGAGATTTTATCTGGCTCCCTTTTCAATGCAGCACCTGCCAAGTCGGAGTGACTGTGCACCACTCAACGCATCAGAGAGGCGATTACCATATCAACATTTGAACAGCCGATTAGCAAGGCTTCCCTCTTTACACTGTCCCCACGGGGACGGCGGACGTGGACCTTCCTTCCGGACTCGCCTGCAGGTCACCTTGAGGAGGAAATGTCTTCTTAAGGAGCGGCGTCGCTTCCGGTAGAAGTGAATTCGCGGAGATCAACAGATGAGGCGCCTGTTTGCAGAATAAATTGCGCTTTAATCATTTATTTGCCTTGAAACGACATCATGTGTTTTGTCTAAGTGACACCAAGGCTGCTATTAATCAAACGGAATGGAAAGTGGAGGAGCGAGAGTCTCTGACACTTTATGGCATCAGTGCTAAAAAGAATGGATCAGATTTAAAAATCACTTAGAATTACATTATACATATTACTAGTGTTTTTAGCATTACTGAGCTTCACCTCATCGCCGTCGCCGTCACTGCGCGCATGGAGACGAAGTCACCCGTGCGAACACAATCACCGGCTGTAATTGGTCCGCTGGGTTCTCGGTTCCACCGTAGTGCTGCGCTTTCCGTCCCTTCCTGTTTAATGCTGTTTCCCAGAGATGATGTAGTGGATAAGCCGCTGCCTGTGGAACACAGTTGGCTGATAACACATTACATTGTTGGTTTTCCCAGTAAGAAGCAGCTGAGCAAATTACTGTTTAATTTCCACTGATTACATCAATTGCCACGTGGCAACTCATGATGTGATAATTGTGTGTAATATAATTAAACATTCAATAAAGCCTCATAATATAGTAACCTGTGCGTAATTTAGTTAAAACACTGCGTTTTCCTTGTCTGAGTAATGTGCAGGCTTTTTAAAATTAGATTAGATGAATAATGCAACACAACCTGTAGTAATTGATGTTCAGTATACAGAACTTTACTGCCTCTCTGATGTAGTCTTTCGTACTTTGTTCAGACCTAACTCTCTCTCTCTCCCTCTCTCTCTCGCTCTTGTGAACCCTTCTTACACAAGTCTCATCTCTGACACGGTGCGTCTCGCTGGCAGCGAGTGCGGGTGCTTCCCCGGGTTTGTCGGCATCGGCGCGGTCCCTGCCAAAGTCCCACGTCTCCCCCGCATCATGTTCATCCTTGTCTCTCGTCGGCGCTCTCATCTCATGATGCTCGTCTCTCTTGGCGCCTATTTGTGGAGTTGGCCGTGCAAGTGAAGGATCCCTCCTTCCAGAGTAAAGCACAAGTGCCCCACAACACATTTTTATCTGTTATTACATTTTTATCCTTTCACAAGCCCCCACCTGTGTTAATAAAGGACCACCTTTTAAAAAAAATCTATTAGCATCCCAATCTGTACAGGTCATTGAGAGTTGTAGGGCAAAGGGAGCATGAAGAATGGGCGCGGCCCCTCTGCGAAGCCGAGCTCGTCTAATGAGTCGTCTCCGTCCTCGCGCTCGGTGTCTCTCCGCGGTCCGCGGGGCCCAGGGGTCGGCAGGCTCAATTTCCCTCTGTTTAATTGCTCACCTCATTAACACATGGCTCCGCTCACTCCAGCGCCGCTCGATGGACGAGAACCAACAACGGCGACAAGCCTCTCATAAGAGCGCCTGATCGATTTGGCCCACTCTCGTTACAGCTGTTAACGTTATAGGCGCCATCACAAAAAAAGATGCCTGGGACAATAGCTCAGAATAGAAACTGGCACATTTTTAGCGTCACATCTGCTTTTAATTCTGGACAAATAGTACTGCAATAAGACGAAGCATAGTTATATTATAATATAATTTACCCACAATGCATTATCACACCCGGGGGACAAAGCTGGACAGATTACGAATTTTTTTTCTCATGGTTTCACTGTGATCTCTTCCTGCCGCCTTTGATACACATACAATAAAATAATCAAAACTGAATAGAAAGCAGATAGTACATTTATGGGAAAGAACTAAGAACCCCCCTGTAATCCTAAAGGGGCAGATTTAAAAAAAAAAAAAAAAAAAAAAAAAAAGTTTGAATAATGTATGAACACAAACCTCTTTCAGGGATCAGTAGCCTCACTGCTGACCAGTGATAAATCACAGCTGCATTATCAGTCCTGCTAAAGTTAAGAGGACGATAAGTAAGCTCCCAGGGAGACAATGAAAAATATTCATCCTCCCCATGAGACATGGAAGGGATTTTTGGATCCGCTTTGCTCTTGACATTTGTATTATTGATTCTCCTTCCTTTGTGTCGCTTGGGCTTAGCTTTCTAATTGGAGCCATTCTTTCCCTGATTTGGGCCTTTTCTCCTCTTTGAATGACACGTCTTCAACATCACTGAAAGGCAATCAAATATATTTGGGATTTTTTTTTTTAATCTTTATATTTAATATTTCTACAGTCACAGTGTTGCAGGTCTATGCCTCTTTCATGTTTCATGCCTCTGCTCAAAAGCAGAGCAGACCGACATATTGTCTAAATCTGACCCAGAGGCTACGCTGTGGATAGTTTCGGTGCTCAGGCATCTAATATACAGTAGTGACACATCACTTCCAGTCGGTTAGTTCCGTTTATTTGATTCCTTTCTTTGGAAGGAACCTATTGTGTTTTAGGCCTGGAGTTATTGCAGCCATTCGTTTGCCAGCGAGCATCTTTATGGAAGAGCAGCTACTGTACTGTACAATATGTTTCACAAATACGACAGTCTGCTTCAATCCCCTTCTTCGCTCAGTGGGAGGTTTGGCGTGATTAATGTCGTCATGGACAATATTAATAAAAGTCTATTTTTAGACCTCAGACAAAAGCGGAATGTTTCGCCTGTGCAGAGATATTTTGAGCGCGTCGGCTTCGTGAGATGAAATAATGCGTGAGTTTTAGTTCAACTTTTGCACCGATTCCTCAGCACATGCTTGGCTGACTACTGTTTGTCTACTGTCATCAGACAGCGGTCCCTGCATCACTGTTTGCTTTGCTCCTATAGGCTGTTATTCAGGCTTTGCATATGTATCAATGTATAAATAATCTGTCACCAAATTTCTGAGCAGCTGTTGTTAATTTTCCAGCATATTTATTGACTATTGATTCATTACATGCAGAATAATTAGGGTTTTGATTTACAGTTTCATCAGGAAAGTACAGACACTCTGAGATCAGCATTTAGTATAACAGGCGTGTACTGCACAGTGTGATGTCTGTATGCCCTGGGCAAAAAAATGAACGTGGTCGTGCTTCCACACTGGCTAAAAACACACACACACACACACACACACACACACACACACACACACACACACACACACACACACACACACACACACACACACACACACACAAACTTATTGCAACACTAAAGCTCACACTCACCTGTTCAGCAGTTTACTGTACAGTAAATACAAGTGTACAAGTCTGATGTAAACCTTATTAAACTCCACATGACTTAGACAAAGCATTCATCAGTTATCATCAATCCATCACTGTGGAGAGTGTCAGTCAACTTTACACACCACCGTGTTCATCACTGTCATTTGTAATCGTTATACCCTTGTTATCCTGTCAGCCTGACGGGCAACGCATCATAAAAGGCAACTGGGCATACTTTATAATTTGAATTTGAAGACCGGATCAGTGAGTGTCACTTAATTTAATGATTATAGTCGGTAGCTTTAAGCATCGCGGGCGGTATGTTATCTGAGAGCTGATGACAGCAATCAGAAAACACTTAGGAGTATTTATTAGCCTGCACCAGTGTAATGCTTGAACACTGGATATGTTCTGTAACAGCTGTAGCCAAAACTTGAGCATTACTGTAAATTGATTGCGTGACATTTGGTGAAAGACTTTATTTACTTGTTGCATAAAGTTACATACTGTAAAACAATTCCTCAAATTACAGCCGCTGCCGTGAAAACACAGGACGTGCTGAGGCTAAAGTCAGCAGTCAGTTGACTGAACCCACAGTGGAGCATGAAGAGGGGAGATGGGGAAGCAGTTACAGTGGCCTGACACAAAACCTTTCCATTAGCACCTCTGAGGCTCACTAATTAACAAGCCTCATTCCATTTGATTAATCCGCACAAAAAACCAAGTCTGGAAACAACTACTGTGAACTGTAATGGGGACACGGCGCCAAGACCAGTTGCCAGGCAACCAGCAGAGACTCCACGAAGTTAGTGCTCCCGGACATAAAACTGTGAAATGTTTTTATTAAACAAACCTTTTTTAAGGATTAAACAAACATCATATAGTGCATTAATTAGTGAGATTAGGAGGTTGTGAAAGGCAAATTCCGCCGCGTGTTGCTTTGTGTCAGCTGCTGTAGGACGGTCGCCTGAGCCACTAACTGCTGGCTGCAGCTTCACGTGCGTGCTATAATCCACTCTTTCTAATAATTAAACGCTAATCTATGCCTTCAAGACGCTCTGCTCAGCAGGAGGCCGCGCGTTTCGTCATGCCGTCGCGACCGCGTGCTGCACATGTTAACGCACGCAGCATCGCGTTTGTGTTTTTCACGTCGTCCGTCTCTTTATTTGAGGCTGGGATGCTCTGAATTACACTTTTTGTTTTAACAAGTGCCACACTGTGACGTCCCAGTTCACCAGCATGCGCTGAACTGTGAGAGTGTGTGCGTGTGCATATTTTTACCCCATATAACTGTGTCCATACCAGCCAACTGAGGCTTTCCTTGTGGCTTGTGATGCCAGCATGCTTGGTTTGCTGTGCAGCCACCCATTCATGTGTGTTCTTATATGCCCTGTTTCCAGACAGTGCTTTATCAGAATAACTGCTCCATTATCGCAGCGCTCTTTCATATCCTTCAGCGAAAGGAAAAGTGTTTTATAATCATTTTTACAGTGTTCGTTTGCAGACTAAGACGCTTCAGGGCATCCGCATGTCGGATGGGAAAACATTTACATACAGAATATAAAAAGTGACAGATTATATATAACTTAATTATCACAGTAGTAAGCCATCATCATCCTCTTTCAAATTTAGTGTCACTATTGGCTGAACTGAAGTCTGCACCAAATGTCAGGCGAAACCAAAATTAATTGTTTGCCCAGTGTCTTTTCAGGCTCGGTCCTTCATTTGAGAGCTCTGTGCTTCTCCCGTATGTGAATCTGTCGAAGTGAACGACCGGAATATAACTTTGCACGAATCGATTCAGACCAGTGCGCAAAGTTGGATGAAGGCAAATTAAAATCGTGTGGACTGTAAATTGCAGCTGTAGTCACTGCAGTATGCTGGAGACAAACAGAAAAACAAGAAAAACAAAACCAGAAAAAAAGGTTGTTTTCAAAATGTAAAACATTTTTTGGTTTGCTGGATAATTTTGACAGGATGTTTCTAACAGAACAGTTGTTTTCTGGTCCTGTTCAGTAGCTGCAGTAGCTTGAGTAGATTCTGTGGTCCAGCTGTTTCTGCACTGAAATCTAAAAGCTGTTGTTAATCTGGGACATGATGGGAGAACAGGATGAGGCCCTGACTTTCTTAATGACTGTATAATAGCAAGCTACTGTAACATTACTGTACAGTACATGAACTTCTGTGTAGTTTCTCTTTTACAAAGTCTGTCTGAAAAGCTAATTATTCCATTGATGCCATGGGTTCACTTCTGCAAACCTAAAATCACAAAACCTTGTGCTAAACTCTGACTTCGCACCCCTGCAACGTGTGCTCACTTCGTTTGAAGTCATGGTGCCACTTTAATAACATTACAACTTGTGACAGGTCTGTACTCAGTCCAATACGCAGGAGTTCTGGAAGCGGTTTTGACGCCTGTCAATCAAAGCTAGCTGTGACATTTTCCCACGCTGACCTCAACCTAACAAGGTTAAACCATCAGGTGATTTCACTGTTTTGGCTGATCCATGTAATATCTATACATGCCTCACATTTCAACAAGGCTCTGGTTATACTACAATGCTTTTCTACTAATGTTATACTATACATTTAATTCAATTCAATTTATGTCTGTAAATTCAGCTCTTGCTTTTGAGATTTTGCCGGTTAGTAAAAAAATCTGCTATTTTTTTACTACAATCTCATCGTTTTACCCAAAACGAGCCCGGATTTACATTTTTTTGTAAGACATATATATGTATTGGACATAGGATAATGGATAATGTTGCATTTTACTAGTTTATTGCTGCTACTTGGATTTGTAAGATATCTGCTGAGGTTGTAGAGTGGTTCATTTAAAAAGCATGTGGGCTGTGACACGTTGACTAATGGTACTTTCACCTGCCCATCAACCTACTGCACTGTTCCGCCTGCATTTGCAAACACGCAGCGTTATATTATAGATGTATGAGGGTTGCACCTCCATAATGAATATCACTTACTTATGGTGAACAATATATAAATTAGCTGAAGCGAAGGGACGTAGCTATTTTTAAAAAATTACCTTTGGTTAATGAGCCCTGCGTTTCCTCGGCAGCGCCACCGAGCAAATAAATGAGTCTGCATGGAGTCATCAATGGACAAAGTCCCCGTTCCTGAGCCTATGGCACACGCTGCTATGCAGGTCTTGGTGGGGCGAGCAAGTCATTATGAGGAGTCTTCCTCACCAGCAGGGTGGGTCAGCATTTTTGATTAGCATTTTAATGAGAGGGTAGACACAGCGCGGCGGCCTATCCGGTGACAATCTGACTATGGAAAAGATTAATTGCCGAACCCAGAATATAGTGGGATCATTTGCTTGTTAAGAGAATGAGAATCCTGTCAGGATGCAATTCCAGCCTTGATACTATCATCCTGTGTCTGACTTTTCCCGGAGTCATCCACCAAATGGAATGTGATGAGAATTAGGTTGGAATTAATGAGGTTTCTCCAGGTAATATTTAAGATCAATGGCTGGTCGAAGCCTGTCGATATTAAAGCACACTGTACAGACCCATAGGCGGCTGTGAGGCAAGACAGATTTACGCAGTTTCATCATTTTTGTGTAACCTGGTGACAACCTTTACACGGTTTGCTAATCTGGAAATTTTGCTAGACAAACCAGTGATTAAAGTTATGCAAAAATTTATTTGACCTTGATGCAGAACACATTGGAATTTGCATTACATGCTCATAAAACTGTCTCCCATTAGCTCACATTGTCATTATTTCTCTAAAACAGTAAAGCAAACATGACAGTTTTTAATTTTGTGGGTGATGAGCGTGATGAATATTCCCCAGCTTCGGCTTTTTATTACACCATTTTATCCCATCAGCCTGGAAATTAATACCAGCTTCCTTGTGTAGACAGGAATAGAGTCTACTTCCAACGATACCTGATCATTATGTGAAATGAGTTGCAGACGGAAATAAAACCCGCTGGCTTTACTATACGGAATAAATTCTCACTCTGTTTTCTTATCTGTGACTCAGTGGAACAAAAAATACAACCTGGAATAGGAAACGGTCGTTTGTTAGCGTTTCGTTGACATGTACTCTATAAAATTGCCAGAGAGGAGCTTACTCAACATTTACCGCAGCTTTTGTTGCAGTTTTAAAAGTAAGTAGACAATTTGTACTGAAACACATTCAACTATAACAGTTTTTAATCCTGCTTTGAAACCAACGGAGAGGATTTCCACTATTATACATTACGAGTATTAACCTTGTGAATATTGCACAGAATTGATTTGTGTCTCGCTTCTAACTCAGTGCCAACATACTGCATGGCCTTTTGAGTGACAAGTAAGGAATAGATGGCTCCTCATCCAACATGTGATTTTTAGATTCTTGGAGATGATGTATGCGACAGTGTGAGGCGAGTCGCGTCGGGTAGAATGTAAATGATTTCGTAATACTGTGTCCGTGTTTCTCTGCAGCTTGAAATAACTGCATCACAGGTACAGGAGTCTGGAAGGTATATCAGTATCACACCAAAGGGTTCTCACCAGGTGTGCCCCCGATGCAGCGGGTCCCAGAGGATGGGGATTGAGTTGGGGAGATTGCCTTAAACAAAGTGGTGCAGAAGGAGATGATGTTATAGGAGAGAGAGCAGAAAGAGTAGATTTAGGCCAGAGAGGAGGAGAATGGCTAATGTAACCGTGCAGCAAGGTCACTGTGGTGGATTTTATTCCACATGAGGAAACGTGAACCTGTGAAATGTCATCTACCGCAGAGACGAGGACATCTTCATTCTCCGTGTTCAGGTACCGAAAAAGCCCACGCCCACTGTACGTGGCACATCTTATTCCATCAGAAACCCAGGTCCTGCTCGCTGATCTATGCAAAGGTGGACTGTATAACTGCGCAGCCCTCGATATTAGATATCTAGCGCTGTCACTCCATTTAGGATTGCAGTAATTGCAGAAGTGAGTGAGCGCGAACGCAGCACACCTCGTTATTTCCCAAGACGCTGAATTACAAGAGCATCTCGGTTTGAAATCATGTTTTTGTTGCTAAAGCCAATTATGCCTTCCTGCATGCACAAACCGCTCTTATGCAATTTGAGGCCAATGTAGCAAAACCTTGAACAAAGCTCAGCCTGCTTGTGTGTATATGTAATTACCACCCAGGGATTGTGCTTAGTGGTTCATGGCATCTAAAATCCTGCATGCCCCGTGCTTTCTTAATTACACTAATTATACTTTTTGCTTCTTTACTTCTGATTACTTCCCAAGAAAGAGCCAGTGGGAGACGCAGCCATACACACACCGAGATTTAAGTGAAGCTTTGAAAACAGAACCTATTAAGCCTCCGCTGTAACTAGTACAGACGGTAAAATGAGGGATAACTCCAAGCACCTGCTGGAGATTGTTGATGGGTAAACGCTGTAAATTTTAGTTACAAGTTAATATCTCTGTTTTTATTGTGGTGCTTTGTCTCTTCTACTATACACACGCTAAGATGAAAACATTTATATTCCAAGTCAACATCAATACTTTATTTCTATAACACACAACAATGCACATTTCTTTTCTTCTCTAATGCATCCCATCACCAATAACCGCTTACGTTTATAAACTGGATCATATGCCGGGCACATATCCGCACAGTATTGACCCCCAGCTAAATAAAGTGAAGACAATATCACCTGCCGGGGCCCTGCCCTGTGCTTGACCCCCTGCTGTGCCGTCATTGGCACTGGAAGCGATCAATAAAGTCTCACAAAAAAAAAGATATGCCACATCTCTCACTTTTACGCATTGATTTTGACATCCGTCCAGCATAATGAATGCCATTCCAGGGGAATATAGTTGAAGGGGGATCTGCGAGTCAGAATATTACCTTGCATTTTGAGAGGATAATAAACTCAGAGCTGCAGATACGGTAGCAGGGCATCTGGCAACACGGGCAATGATTTCGTGCATCATAGTAACAAGAGAGTACATCGCTCACTGGGGAAACAGGTAGGTGCCAAATATTCTAATTAATTCAGAGGTTTCCATCATGTGCTGAAAGCGCTCGGTGGATTAGCAGATTGGACCACAAACAGCATAGCGCTGTTCTTTAATAAAAGTGCACACGGTGGTCATATTTCACTTAACAGCTACAGTAATGTCAACACATGTTACGTTACGGGCCCTGTGTGCCGGCCCTTTTATTTCCTCTGGCATTGTTTCCTGTTTAGTGCTCAGCGCTACACAAATCCCCTGATAAGTAGCACTAGAAGCTGCCTCATTCCTCAGCAGAGATCTATTCACTAAGTCATTTGGAAATTGAAGTAAAAGGGGAAAAAAGGCCCGTTTTTTTGTTTGTTATGAAACTGAAGACCTTCTATGGGAGGAGGATTTCTGCGCTGCAGATAATGGTTTCCTCCTTGGAGACAACACACAGCATTATGCCAAGCTCAGCTCAGTAAATGAAAGGTTTCATACAGTGAAGTGTTATCCCTCTGTAATAGCAGCAGAAACACTCTACCAGCCAATAATGAATAAAACAGATAATAATGCAGCTAACTACATTATTCAAATGATCCCTCAGTAGTCAGAGCTGGGTGTAATGATGCTCTCTATTTGACAGCCTATTAAACTGCAGCCATTCATTCACAGGGCTCTCAAAATCCAGATGCACTGCACATGATTATGCATGCATCTAATGTCATTGGAAGAGGACAAGGCCATGCTCCAGCTGCATGACGCGCAGACATCCCATTCACATCCAGGTCCTGAATGAATCCAGAATTTGAAAAAGTCTGGTAATATACACATACTGTAGAAGTTAATATGGTTAAGTACAAAGCATAAAGAAGATAAGAGGACATAAGTCACTGAGAGTTTATAAAAAAGCCAGAAATGCTTTAATGAAACTCTGCTATTGGCCTCATGGGTTATTTTGTGCTTGTTCATCATACATGATGATGTTTATGCAAAAGATCATTGCAGAATTGGTCGCAGGCCCAACTCCACCAAAGCCAAGTCCTGGATCCCTAATGAAATGTCTCTCATGTGGATCGGTGGCGGTCTCGCACTCGCTCCGCATGCCACTTCTCCTCGCTCCTTTAATAATGTAGCAGCTGGAGTACGCGGCGCGGAATGCAATTCTCCCAGAACATACCGCGGCTGAAACGGGCCAATTAAAACGGGCCTACCTGTGGCTGCGTGGGGCCCCGCGTGTTGCTGAGGTCGTGGTTCTGGCACAGGTGAGTGGGCTGGTTAGTGGGAAGACAGATGACGCAGCAGAAGCCCGTCTGACTGCGTTATCCAGTCTGCCCACCCACTTGCGAAGGAAGAAGTGAAGGAACCAGCAGGGCAGATGGGACCAGAATCTGACTCATTTAAATGGGCCTTGGAGTTGCCAGTTGGCGTTTAGCCTGTGAACTGAGGCAGAAAATAACAACTACTAAATAATGAAATAAGCCTTCATTTAATGAAAGATTCAGGCTCCGTGTCCCTTACTAAATCTGAAGGCCTTGGATGGGGATGGCGTTACTATGGCAGAGGTGTTCCACATGCTAATGAGCGATGCTGTGCACCACGAATCTTACTCTCTCCCTTTTCCTTCTGCCTTTCGGGTTCTGCCGTTCCCTCTCGGCAGATCCTAGATCTGCGCCGCGCGAACGAGGAAATTAGTCCGACAACAACAGGAAACCGACAATGCACTTGCGCGGCAATGCAACAGGATCTCGCGCTGGAAACAGATGGGACATATTGTGTGATAGCTGCCTGCTGTAGGCTTGACAAGTATGGATTCAAAGCCAAATATGTGCGTGCATCTGGAGATAACTTGTAAATAAGATTTATACTGCGAGCACCGTGGGGAATGAAAAGCCATCAAACCGTAACTCATCGTGTTCCTGTAATTAGTCTTTTCTACTCCGCGTCTCCTTTTCTCCACCAGCCATCAGAATTTACACTTTGTCATTATCCTGCCATAACTTGGACTACTTGCATAATTAGCAACAAAAGATGTCAATTCATAGCACCAGCGGCTGCGAGAGGCCTTGTTGTCGCTAATAAACGGTCCCCGCGTTGACGCTTCACAACCTGCTCCATCACAGACAGCTGCCTCTGCGTCACCTGCTGACGGGAGGTGCTTCTGTGAAGAGAGCGAGTCGAGAGCGTGACCTAATCCGGAGGAGAGGTCGTACTAGCAGCTTATGGAGAGTCCTCCTGCAGTTGTTTCTCCGCTCGTCTCTCCATTGTACGCGCATTTACGCCTTTTCTTTCTCGCCGCTGCTCTGCACTCCGGCGTTTCGAAAAGGGCTGACCTCGAATCTGAAGGTTAGATAATGTTTCAGGAGGCTTTTAAGGGTCTAAGATCCTCTCGCCGCAGACACTCAGCGGCGTTTTACACTCGTCCGAGTGTTGTGTTATGTTCGATTAAACATAATGTGATAAACGTCTGCGGCTCGTTTAGACGTCTGCCTTCTTGAAAAGGCTTGATGTGACGGAGTGGAGTACCTTCAGGAGGGCGTTCCGCCATCTCTCTTCAATCAACAAGTTTGTTTATCGACCCTGCAGCGGAGAATGGCGTAGGGGCAGAGTACTGTAGGATCACAATGAGGTCGTTTTTCCTTTGTTTGCAGCTCCCTGGATGCTCGGAGTTTTTAGCGTGAGCTACAGTAATCGGCTCCGTGGAGGAGAGTTTTCTGCTGAGCTTTGGACTTTATTTTTGGATTCCTTGGGCTAAGCAAAGGACTCATTATGGAAATGTACTAAATTAACTGTGGAGAGCAGAATTAGCATAGAATCTGGGTAATGAACAGCTTCTATGTTTTAGTGCAATTATTTAGTCACATTGCTGATTGATAGATTATTATTTATGTAGGTGTATTGAACTATGCTGTATCTTATCTATAACATGCAGTATCTCATAGCTATCACTGACTTTCTGACAAACAGGATGCCCTGTGAATTTCTAGATCTGACTTTATTATTTGCTTATGACAATTTATTCATAAACACCTACCTACATTACAGATAGGCATAAGCCTGATTTTCAATGAGGAAGGCAAATGTGCAGTGTTACTGTTTTGTTCTTCTGTTTGAATCTACACTTTGCATTACACAGTAAACACATTCTGCCACGATCCCGACCATGCAAGCGCGCTCTGTGCAAACATTGGCCACCTCAAGATATTTATTCAGTATTATCAAAGGCCCCTCATGCGATGGACATTCCATAAATATTTCCTGATGTCTTACACGTTGCTGCTGGAGGAAAAAAAAGCAAAAACAAATTGGCTTGTAGCACAGAGACGAAATGAGGATCTACAAACAAAGCAGGATAATTATTATCTGAAATAAGAGGCTCTTTGACAGGATCCCGTCCTCGGTAGAGGTCAGATGTCTTGGGTCTGAGGCGCTCCGGGCTGATTGGATTATTCTGCTATTCGAGCAGAAGCGCTGCTTGGCACACAAATATAAAGTGAGAAAATTCAATGTGTAAGGCCAGATGAGATGCTAATAGAAAAGAAGAATTGCCCTCGGAAAGAAATTCAAAGCGGATGCAACGCATGTAAGATATTTTGAGACTCGGGGCGAGGCTGATGTCTAATGGCATCTCAGCTCGGCACGGGATGCACAGCGAGATAATCACGCAGCATGATCAGATCAGCTGTGGACAATCATAATAGTAATAACATCATCCGAGCTGTACAATGCCACTGTTCACATGTTTGCATAGGGCCTTCTTTCACCAGCTACTGGCCAGTGTCTCTGCTCAGTCAGAGATCCGGTAGCACAAAGATTTGTCCAGTGCACAAAGTGTGGCCACCTTTAATTAGTGGATTCAAGCGGAGCCATATCTGTCGCAGGAAACGCTGTTCCTCTTACTAAATTAGCCTGTCAATCACAGCGCACTCCCAGGACTCCTATTTCCCTCCGCCGCTGATTAATGGTATGAGGCCAGTTTATCAATGTGCCATATGTGGAACACAATTCATTACCCTCACCTCCAGGAGTCAGCAAAAAGCTTGTCCTGCCTCGGTGTTTGTGACTGTCCACCGGCAGAGCGCATTTAGAGCACGAGCACGCGCACGCTGCTCGTTAGTATGCTAATGTACAGTACGTATCGCTTTAGCGCGCGCCTACGGATTCCGAGCGACACGTAATGAGGCGGGTGAGTGTCCCTCCAGGTTGACGTGCATCATGGGAGAGGCACGCCGGGAAGGGCGGCCATTAATCCACGCATCCGCCGCCGATATAAGCAGAAAACTTCCTTCTCGTCATTGATTAGCAAATATGAGCGTTGGGGATTCGCTAGTGCCGACGGATGCAGACGAAGAGAAGTCACGCTAAGCTGCCGGGAACAGGCCACTTGAAGGGACTTTCACACTGGTGATTTATGAGATCCATGTAATATTGCTAAGTGCATTTACATGTATATAAACAATAAGGACATTGAAAGTCAGTACTATACAACCAAGGACTTTTGTGAAATGCAATTTTACGAATCCGTGCAACTTTGGCAGTTTATGATCTACTCAATCATCGCAATCCATCCCAGTGTCACTTCTGATTAGGCTAAAACCTTTCAGTAATTTGGTGAAGTAATCATTTTCTCTATCAATTAGAGAAAGGCTGTACAAATTGCTTTTGAGCCTGTGCCTTGATCATTTATAACTTGGGTGTCACACTGGTTTTTGAGTTTGATCCAAGCCGCAACAAACCTGAGAGAAACAACAGAAAGGCTGACGTGATGGATAACAACTCATTACGCGCGCTCATGCCGTCTTTTAATTAGAAACTTTTGCTCCAAACCAGAACACAACAAATGATTCAGATTCGATTCTCTTAATCACGAGTAGCGGAATCGCATAGAAATATGTAAACGATATGCGCTATAAATTGACGACTTCTTGGCACATCAGTGCAAAATCTGGTAGGCCTTTTGCATGAAGAGAGAATGTGTACGCATGTGTAATACGTAGTATAGAGAGATATGTTCAGAGGCAGACATGGTGTCACTCAGTCACTATCGGCAGTACAGTATGTTTCTCATTCAGATCCAAATCTCTTTTCCCGATGAGAAATATGAACGTAAAGTAATAAGTACCGTTTGCTAATATTACAGTAAGTAACCAGAGGCTTGACTATTCACCCCCCATGGAACAGAACACATCTTCTCCAGTGTCATAATCACACGCGTTACCAGTAAAACGTGTGATTTATTTGGCCATGAATCATTAATTCCTCATATCCTGTGCAAACATCAGCCCAAGTCCCCCCCTCTCCTCTCCGAACGTCTCCTCCGCCAGCCTGTGAGCAGCGAGGCGGTTTCTATGGTTACGTGGACCCTCGCATGTTCACATGTGCACCCGCACCTGTGCAGAATCGTCTGGGCTTGTAAAATTAGGGCATGAAGACATGACGGTTCTGTGAACTGCCACCGCGCATTTCGGTAACGGGCCACAGACGTACACCTGTATCACGGGGTCAGGGTGGGAGGGCCCCTCGCCCCCCTCGGCCCCCTCGCCCCCCCCTCGGCTCCGCACCCGAGTATTTTGGAAACTGTTAGCGATTGTGCGCTGGTGCGTGTTTTTCAAATTATGCCGACGCCGAATAGCTTTAAAATAGTCGGTGTTGGCGAAGTCGCCGTACGTTCCACATTTTGAGAGGGAAAATGGCAAAACGAGAAATTATAAATGGAACATTTGCAGCCGTGCAGCTGTGCAGCAATCCTTCATGTGAAAACATTTGGGTCATGAAATCTCTTAAAGTAACACTGTGATATTAAATAGTTCAGTTTTTGTTCCTGGATTCTACATCCGCTGCCGTTAGTGAATGTTTCACTTAGGACACAAAGGATGTTGTTCAAATTACCTGTGATTCATTGTTTACTAACTTATATGTTTAATTACAGTTATACCATAACTTTTATACTAACTGTGACCGTTTGCACAGGTTGGGATGTTGACCTCATTTACAGTCCGACTATGCTGTACATTAAAAATCCTTATGATCTTCTTAAAATATATATTATTTGCAATAAAGTCAACGTTTTAATGAAGCAAAATGAAATATACCTGGATCTAATCAGTTATTAATTACAGTGGAAGTAGTAATTGTAAATGTAACCTAACCAGCTGAGCCCATACTGTATGTGACCCATTTAAAGGAATCCAACTTAGTGAGAGAACCGTGTGGGAAATCAGATCAAATTATACTTTCATCTAAAGAGCAGCAGTGTATGTTCAGATATTGGTCCTATTACTATCGTTGAATTGCAGATTGTGATCTCTCGTGAATTCAGTGTCAGCAGCTATTACTTCTTATTTAATTTGCATGCCAAATGACTCAGGAGTACCCCCCCCCCCACCGTTTACCAGTCTATTACTGTAACAACTATTGAGTGGATTGACACACATCTACACTCCCGGTGCCTGTGTGTGTTAATATGAGGCAGTCATGTTAGATGGATGATTCTCAGTGGTAATTAGGGGGCTTCTGTACCGTAAGAATGGCTTTCATGAACACAAATGGTGACTAGAGGTAATTTCGTGACATTCATAGGATGAACACGCTGCCGTGACTGGATGATGTCATCGGTGGAAGGAGAGCCGAAGGCTTGCGGGGTTCCTATTGTTGCACAGTTGAGACGTGTCTCGCAGTACGTTGGTGGCCACGCTACATACTGATGATAATGCTGCATGCATCAGTGAACCATCAGTGTTGTCTGTCAGCGTGCGAACCAAATTCACTACATGCAGCTACTACAGCGACGAGACGAGGCCCCTGAAGAAGTGTGACGGTGATGAATTTATTATCAAACAGGGTTTAGCGCTGGACAGAATAAACATGAAGCACATTATCTCATGATGAAGATGCTCGCTTGATGCCCATGAATACTGAAAGCTTTTTCTGAAGAGAGGTTTTGAGTACCGGCCAGCTATTAAGTTGTAAATGGAGAGGAGTCAGCATGGGGGCAAACGCAGGGAGAATAATAGCCTGTTGTTTCGGGGGGTCAGGAAAACTAATTATACAAACTCCGCTTTGACATTACTGGCCGCTTATCTCCAGTTCTACTCCAGATTAAAATTTCGTGTCCGTTTTTCTTATTTGGTAACTTTCAAAATGTTGGGCAGGCTGCCATCTGGAGAGAAATTAATGTGAGGAGAAATGTCAAGAGTAATTTATAGCAGCGTGTTGTGGGTGTGAGAGGAGCACGGGGGAGGGGAGTTGATTCATCAAACTCCAAATGATCTTCACAGCGGTGCAGCGAATCACTTTGCTTATGTACCCTGTAGTTTTAGATTTAATTATCACTACATCTGCCGAGTTCAGAGGTCAAATACAGAAGCAACGCTGCCGCTGGTGGTTGACCTCAACGTTGTTGTCCAGCTTCATTATCAAGTCTCCCGAGCCTGCTTGCACATGCAGAGGTGGCCTCAAACACCACGGAGCCTATATGGAGCCTACAGAGGCGCGCGTGCATGGTGCCGGCGCGGCCAACAAGCTGCCGAACGTTTTACGACCGCCGCTCGGAGCCCCATTAAAATAATGCTCTGAACTCAGCCATAACTCACACTCCACATTGACCCGTCGCTGCTCCGACTGGACGATCCTGTCAAAAGGGCCGCTGTTACCGGAGAGGAGCTTTATGAGACACAGCCAGAAACCATGTTTATTTTATGACAAGCATTTCAAATAAAAGAGGAAAAACACAGGCAATATCATTGATTCCACCACGAGGCTTTGATGTATTGTCTGGTTCCTATTGTGTTATTCTTTTTTATTGTGAAGGTATGTTGCTGACTCTCCTTTGCACTCCAGCGCTGCTTGTTTATGCAGCTGATTAAATGCAGGCAAACTTCCCGTGCTCCGCGGGACCTCACTGCACCTCTGGCATCTTAATGTGCAGCACTGTACGTCCACGGTTTAGCAGCACGCAAGCTGCTGGGGGTGGGAGGGATGATGGGTATATTATCAGAGGAGCTGTGTACAGTAAATACTGTATACAGTATATGTGTTCCACAGGAATGAATAGAGCAGCATTAAGTCTTCTTCAAACAACAGGGCGAACACGTCCCATATGCTTACATGTGTTTTAGATGCTGCTTGCTCTTGTTTTTGTTACTATAATTTCTTCTGTATAACTCCCAATACCTGGATTAAACATTGTTTTCAGCACAGTCTCGAAGGAATCAGCCTCTGATCTAAACAGTGTTTGAATGTAGAGGATTTTAAATGCGTTCATCAACACGACCGTCCCACGCGTTCTCCACCAGCCTCGACCGCGCAGCGACTCGGTCTTCCTCCGTGGACGCTTTCGCGCCGCTTCATGCTTATTCTCTGTATTTATTTGCAAATGTGGCGTTTCCTATTCATCCAGAGCGGACGCGCGAAGGCGACACACTCTTGCACCCTCTGCTCATGCTTCCATTTTACACCGAGGATCACCGCGGGCAGATGGTCAATAAAACACACACACACACAGTAGTTGTGGTTTGATGTTGTCTAAAACAGCACCGTGAACTAAAATGTACTGAAAATGTCCCTTTGGATTTTATAGTCAAGGTCTTTTTTCTTCTAATATCCAGAGCTGCAGCAGATCATGAGTTACAGTATGAACACAGGGCACAAAGCAAACTAGAGGTTGTATGTATTTATGATTCTCAGTAGTATGATGTTTTTTTCCTCTATAATTGTATTTGAAGCTTTATTATTGTAAAAGTGTTTGAAATAAAGCCCTTTTACAAAGCTCTCACACTCATAATCTATGATCACGCCAGATTTTTACGTAACACAGTGGCACAAATAAGACATTAGATGCCTGGCAGTGGTATTAAAGTCCATTAAACATATTTATTGTCCTCTGTTCGAATGCTAATTTGACACAAACATCCATTTCATATTTCCAGCGAGTCATGCTCGATTAAATTCAATGTGTTGAAGATGGGAGAGTGTATTATTAAGCTGAGCGGGGTATGTGAATTAATTAAAGTCCCGCTTTTTTATTCAATATGAACGTTGAGCTCAGCGTGCGGCAGGATATTGAAATCAATCAGGCTTTAATATAAAGGGATTCTCTGCTTGTGACAGGGGTCAACGCGACACACACACACACACACACACACACACACACACACGTGGGGGCGGGGAGGCTTAATCTGTCCATCCTCTCATCTACAGCTGTTTTCATGTGGTCGACATCAGACCAGAACGTGGCATCGAGGTCCAAGTTCCGGTCTCTGTTAAACGCTGTGAACCGGATTTCTTTTGGCTACTTAACAAAAAACGAAAATCTCTCCCTTCGCTTCACGGCACGTTCGCCAGAAATTCATTGTTATGGAAGTGACAGCTAATCCTGGCTTTATGTGTCCCCGTGTGACAACTTTATGGCATCTATAGAAAATAGAGAGAGCGCTTCACTGGGGAAAAACAAACTTATAAATTCCACACATACCATCATTTTGAAGGTTTGCTTAAATTTACAGTCTGTGCTGCCACTCTGCGAGTTTACAGCAGCAGGAAGTTATTTCAGCTCAGAGGGGATGCAATAAACCAACATGTGTAATTAGAATATGAGAGAATTCACCTGCAAATAAGTCAAATATGACATATGTCACACAACAAGCTGCATATCATATCATTTGTGTTCCCTGAAGTCAATTCCTGCCATGATCTTAGCAGCTGTATCATTTTTGTGACTGATATAATATATTTCTTTCTGAATAATGAAAAAGAATAAACAAACTAGGAGTCGGGCCCCAGCGTGGCTCCAGTCAGCTTCAATCATCTGTGTGAGACAGACGGATCCAGTTTGTTTGTTGTAATTAGTCCACAGGCTACAACAATAGTGAGTCAAGGAAAAATCGAATTATTAATATCCTAGTGTTGTATCACTGCTAACGGTGACAGTGTGTTGTGTGAGCGTGCTGACGATATACTACGCTGTCTTTTAATCGTCTCCGCCTCCGGCCACATCCCGACCACTTGGTCCAATTGCAAAGTTGCAGGTAGTAATCATAAACCAATTTATATTTTAATGAGTCTGACATTAGATGGAAGCGCTGAATTGGGCCGTGCTCAACGGTGCTGAGCGCAGGCGGCGAGGGAAGTTCTCCGTCCCATTAAAGGAGGTAGAGAACCAGCTGACTATGATTTGTGGTAATTGGCGAGGCGTTACGCATGAGTGTGCGCGCGCGCGGGGGCGCGCCTCACGCGGCGTGGCTTTGATTCGAAAAAGCAGCAAAAAAAGCGTAATTATGTTTATTACTTCTTTCCCTGCACAAAGTTAGTGCAATCGATCCCAACTGGAAATGGCTTCAGTTCCTCACCACATATGACACGCAGTCATAGAACAGCTAATTATTTTTGCTGACTGATCTGCAGCCCGGCGTAACGAGCCCTCTCCGTTAAATCCTTTGGCTCCCGCTCAGTTATTTGCAGCCTGGTAAAAAATTGCATCATATGTAAAAGATATGATCGCAACAAATGTGCAGCACAAGATTGATAAGAGCGACAGGAAGCAGAGCAGCCAAAGCTGATGCTGCCTCACACCGTGTTCACAATAAAATACAAAGGTGATATGAAGCTTTTATACAATATTTTCCAGGTGATTTTTCTTTTTCAAATTTGTTTAGACAACTGCATGTATCAAGGAATAATTTCTTTACACATCACAAGACTATTAGTTAAGAAAAGTAAAACGATGGTGGCATTTTCTCAGGCACAGCTTCCAGAGCCCTGTTGGTTTTGATAGTTTATTTTTAGTATGTTGGTATTATTAGGTTCCATAATCACCTGAAGGCCCACTCAGACCAAGCAGAGGGCAGATCAGCTGGGCACGATTTATCAAATATCACGTTATTGCCCTCGTTTCCTAGCAGGTGCTACAAGATTTCACCCTGTAGGCTTTTCATACTGTGGAACCTGCGACAGTGAAACAAGAGGAAACAATCCAGCTGTATCGTAGATTAGCCAGGTGTGTGTGTGTGTGTGTGTGTGTGTGTGTGTGTGTGTGTGTGTGTGTGTGTGTGTGTGTGTGTGTGTGTGTGTGTGTGTGTGTGTGTGTGTGTGTGTGTGTTACCAGCTACCAGTTAATCACATCCTATTTTCTCTCTAAGCTCCCAGGGGTGCTGTTCTGTGGAAGCTGGACTTGCTTATAGTTCTTGAAATCAAGAACAATAGAACTTTCAAAAACAATAAGCAAGTCCAGTTGCCACTGAACAAGCTCTTGGGATAAACGTGACCCGAATGGAATGAACACGGACCTTCACAGACCCTTTTACTAAACCAATCTTACCTTGTCAGCGTGAGTCTGAGATCAGGCGGCTCATTGTGTTAAGATGAGTCGGGCCTAAATAACTAACAATGCACTAAATCCAGTGCTGCTGAAGAATATGTTGAAGTAGAGAGGAAGGACTAACGGAGAAGCAGCGTGTCAGTGAGGAGCCTCAGTCATGGAGATTGAATTCCTAACTCGTTTCCTCGAGGTAATTAATTACTCGTCCAAGCAGCGTCTTCAGTCTGAGGAAAATTAGTTCTCTGTTCTCTGTTGTTGCTTTTACTTTTCTGCATGGAGGTCTCAACAAAACTCAGTCAAGAATGACTCGGTGCATTTGTGAAATGATTGATACAGTAGCTAGACATCTGTACTGTAGATTAGAGGATGCTGTAAATCAGACTCTCCCTCTGTGAAACTCTGCAACACTGTTGTACAGTATTGTCCTTATCTAAACTATGCTGCATGTTTTTAAGTGCAGGGGTTTGCTTTCCATCTGGTGGTGTTCTTTCTCATGCACGCTCACAGCTGACACGATTGCACGTGCCTCGTGGACAACACTAGAGGCAGCACAGCCAGTAATATCAAGAGTAATGGTAAAAGCTTGAGGATCAACGGCGGCTATAAACCAAACGCATTTATCTTGGTAAACCTGAAAAAGAGCTCATTGTGTCTAAAATGAATAATACCTCCAGTCTGTAAGTGTCTGCCTTTAAATAATTACTGAGCACGGCTCTCTTATTAAACCTGAATACATCACTATAGGCTATTATGCAAATTCCCACCCCGCTCTGCATAGAGTGAAAGTTGCAGCTTGATGGACACCGTTATTCCAGCGTCTCGTAGTGAAATGACTGCGAACTGCTCCGCGGCACCCGTTTGCATTTCAATGTCGTCCGCTGCTGAGTGATGGACAGCTCATCTGACACCGTGCGAACAGTCACACTCACCTGTGCCCCAACCAGGAGTTCAGGGCAAACATTAATAAGGACCTGCAAATGCTATTTGAACCAGCGCCAAACTGTTTATATGAAACTGGATATGGACTGGAACAATGCTAATATTCACCAAATTTAATATTTAAATTGAGGATTTATGGAAGATACTTGTAGCTGCTTTGTGTCTGCGTGCCCAAACTGCTGTAAGGCCAAAATTAAAAAAGTCTACAATTAACAGAGCATTATTGTCATAGAAGTGAGAACATTCTAAACACGTGCGGCCGTTTTTTTAAAGCTAACTCTGATGAGCAGCGACTCTATTCTGGTCCGCGTGGCTTTAATAGCACGCGGCGTCGGTTTTTGCCTGAAGAGATGCTTGATTCAGCTTTCACCCTTCGGGCTTCGCCTCTTGTTGCTCAACACCCTTGACGGAACTTTAAGTGATAGTTCTATTTGTAAATTACCAGGACCAGGCATTAATTATAGAAACGATCAGTGCCATCTGCATAATGTTTGAGCAGGAGACACACAAGCGTCGAGAAGAGGTTTGTAGTGCAGCTACAAATACAGATCTTCACACAAAACACATAATTGAATTGTAAACACTTCATTCAGTGAATTGCACTCATTTTAATACCATTTTAGAGACGTGAATGAATGGTGAAAAAATAAAAAGCAAGACCAGAACACAACATAGGACATATTTCATATCTCTTATCTGCACCATGTCAGGCCACGTCCCGATCCGCTCACACGTGTCTCCACAACAACAGATGAAGCGGTTGCTGACTCTAAAAAAAACAACACAAACGCTTGTGATGTGAGCGATTTGAAATGTGTCAACAGAACTGGCGACTAACTTTGTGTCTTCTCTCCCGCTTTCTGTGCTGCCCGATAAACATCTGACGGCGCCGGCGCCTGACAGGTAAGCACAATTTCTTTCCCCCCGCTATCGCTTTGAGTTACCACCAGTGATGAAACCGACCGCGCTGGAGCCTCAAAATCACTTACAGGCTCGTGTTAAGTCAATCCAATGTCTCATTAGAGCCGCGGTTTGAAATTTACCCGCAACAGGCGTCACTTGAAAGCAAGCGAGTATCGTCAGCAGACTCTTTCTGGTTTTTCCAAAAGTTAAGATATGCAGGTATTAGTAATCTGATCCTCACACAGGAACACTATGCTCCGGGTGCCTGTAGGCAGTTGTCGGTGGTAGATTTTTAAAATGGCAATGAACTGAATATTGATTTCCAAAGAATAAAAAGCAGATTTGGGATGAGTTCCACAAGGTTGCCTGTTCACAGAAAAAGTGCATAATAGATATGCAAAGTGCGTCCCTGCGCACAGAGCAACACAGCAGAAAACATTTGAGCGGAGCTCGCATGCTCGCGTGTGTTTGAAGATATCAAGGCTATTGTTTTTTCCCCCGGAGGAACTTGGCTTTCTGGAGGAGGACGTTTTTGTGAATAGTTTTCTATTTTGGGCTTGTTGCAATAATTTGTAAATTTGTAAATGTTTTTTTATGAGCCTCTACATGAAAGCAGTGGAGAGGAGTTAATATTCATGGTCGAGATTTTAAATCGATTCAGTCCATTTTTTTTGTTGTTGTTGTTGTTGTTTTTTTATTGTGAAGGTAACAATTCATGTGACAGTGACCGAGTTGTTCATTTACATCGGCTGCATTGATTTGGCTTCAGTGTGGACCAACACTTTCTGTGCCAGCGCTCGTTACCTGGATTCCACTCACACTGTCAGCACATCTGACTGAAATCTGTGTTAGCCGTGCGACGAGGAAGCCAAATATCGACCGTCGCCGCTGCGACCTCAGAGTCTGACCCTCAGTTTGAGCTCAGGTATTCTGTCCGCTGTGATAAAGGCCCTTTGCTCCGCACTGGCCTCCTGATCACGTGACCAGGTGTTGCTTTGGGTGAGCGTCTAACAGCTTCCATATTGGAAAAACAAACTGTGACTGGGTGGGTGGGAGCTTGTAACTGGGGGGGGGACAGATGTTTCATTAGTTTAGACAGATGATCTCTCCAGAGGACTCTAACTTCTGGGGTCCCACAGCTCTAACCTGCTAAACACCCATCATCAGCATCACATTGTACAGGTACTACCCACTCACATCTGAACGGTAGGAAAGCAGCTGCGACGGGCTGATTTGAGGACTGACACTTTCGGCCGCACCCCCGGACGCGTCTTCCCAAACCCATATAACACGTGTTTCAACAAAAACACCCCCCACCGCATGCAGATGGGGCTGTGCAAACAGGAGCGGATACAGCGGTCCAGTGGGTGGCGGCGCCGCTCGTCCACCGCCACGCTGCGGAGAATCAGAGCGAGTTGAAGCGGTCCCTGTGTTTTTTACTTTTTTTATTTCTTGCTTTGCAGTTTACAGACAATCACAGGCTCAGCGTGAGCGCGCCCTCCTCCTATCTGCGTCCAGTCACAGCGGCGTTCTTCTGATTTCCCCCCGTTTCCGCCCTCCGCCTGTTTATGGCATTGGCGGCGCTGATTTTTCACGGGGCACCGGCGTGACCCGTGACCCGTCAGCCGCCACACGAGAGGCGTTCGGCTCGTTAGCTGCCTCCGCTCTGCCGGGACGGCCCTTATCGCAGGGACCGACCCCCCCCCCCCCACACACACACACACACCACACATACACACACACACACCACACATACACACACACACACACACCACACATACACACACACGCACCACACATACACACACACACACACACACACACACACACACACCACATGCGAGCCTGTCGCTACAAAACGAGCCACGCAGCCCCGCAGTCTGTGGAGATTTATCCGGGTCAGCGTCCCGTGACTCGGAGCCGCACGGCCTGACCTGAATATAATCCCGATCTTATCCACCCGGCCTCATTGATGAACCCAGCTCGTGGAGGGTTTCAGTGCCAGTGCGGACACAGGAGAAGACGCACGCGCAGGCCGGTCCCTGCGTTTGTGGGCACGAGCGGACTTCAGACGGCTGATATGGAAATGAAAGTATGCTTGAAGCATCGATTGCTGGTGACAGACCGGTGTCTTCATAAGGTTTTAAATGAAAGCTAAGCTTTTGAATTGATTTATATGCAGTTAGTGGGCGTCATGATGGAAAGCTTTGGTGGGGACAGACCAAAGGAAATTGCATGAAACTTTAATGTGATACAATATCGTTTTCTAATGTTGTATCTATGTTTTGTACTTTGGGGGAAGGTGGGTTGAGGTTAAAGTATAAATACATACTGTAAACAGGCAGTACACATGTCTTTTATTCAAGCATTCTTTTGAACATAGCTAAAAATACTGAAACTGCATTCATATGCAAGTGCCGAGTGATGCGGCAGGTGGTCATTCTCAATGTCTCCAGAAGGGGGCGATCTTAAAAGTCACCCTCAGCTTGACCTGCGTCGTAAATGTGTCTATTTCAAATGCATTAGCTGCCACAAAATGTTGGAAGCCACCAGGTAAAAGCTCTGTGATGGACAGTGTGTCACTCATACTGACCCCTCATGCAAATGCCTGGATGTTTCTAGATCAGCAGTCTAATGTAAATAGGTCTTTGTATGCGAAATAATTGTACATTCCCTCATTGAGTCATTAGAATTAGTAATCCATCATTGAGCTATTTCTCTATTTCTTTTCACTCACTCTGCCCCTGTGATCCATCAGCATGGCGTTATCACATAAATCAAGTGTGGTATAAATTGCCTCAATCTGCAGACTCCTGGAACTCCATTAGCATTTTTGGGATCCCGTGCCTCCAGTCATTCTTTGCGCTGGGGTAACAGTGCTTGGCTGAGGCGGTGGCTCTGTAAAACCATGGCAGCTCAATGGATTACAAGCTCTGCGTCGGAAAAGTGTCACTCACACTGACTTGGCCCCGGATCCGTTTGTCCCCTTTCTTCCCTGCTCTCTGCCTCTCGTGGATTTGCCCGAGTCCACTGATCTACTGCGCGCACAAAAGCCAAGTCATCGGCGAGTGGCCGAGCGATTATCTATATGCTGCTCAAGAAACCGGTTGTGACACCGACAGCAGGGATGATGCTGATTTGCATTCCAAGTATTCAAATAGCCTTGTTGCAGGCCGTCCTACAAATCTGAGCGTTTCAGTCAGTTGTCAGTCCTTGTTTCATTTATTTCATTAAAGCCCGTGTGGCGCTGGATCTCCTGCTTTTGCTGCAGCATTGTCCTCCTACGGTGATCAAATAGCTGGAGGATAGACAACCACACATGCTTTACTCACCAGCCCACTGGCCCATTGTGATTATCCACAGACCTGGATAGCGGCGGCACAAAGCAGCCTGATTACCACCTAACCGTGGGCTGCTTCTGCACACTATAGATGGCGGTGATGGAACGCTTGGCTTTGAAGTTGCTGATCGTCCCACGCTCATCATCTTCCTACCCGTGGCACATTCCTCTTTATTTATTTATCTATTTTTTTTAACATCCTCACGCCATCAAATGCTCGTGTTCTTGGATAAGGCTCATTAAATGAGGTTTTGGGACCTTTGGTCTCATTAAAAAGAGACGGGTTTGGGGTTTTTTTGAACTGCATGAAATCTCTTTCAAGCAAGACACGTAAACGTGACTTAACGTTTCAGATGAAGAATCAATTAATTATGTTTTTCCCATCAGCTCCAGTTTTATTGGACATGACCAGATGGCTAGATGAGGGTTTTTTGGGTTTCATCAGGCTGTCTGGTTTGTCTGGAAAGGCTCGTATTGAGGAATGACCTTTAAGACCTTTTAAGACTGGTCGCATCGGAGGGGTTTTGTTACATTCTTACACCTGATCACTGACTCTTACTCTCGCCGCGTCGCATCAAAGGCTGATAGCTCTGAGGGGAGAAATTCAATTCTCCATGACTACTGTAGCAGAAGCGGGGCGAACAGACAGCGACGTGTCACTCTCTGATTTCTGAAACACATCTGTGCCAGTCGCTCGGTGCAACCCGAGAGCGAAGACGCCTTATTGGTCTGTGGGCTGCGGAAATCTTGCTCTTTATCAGTTTCTTAAAATAAACGCCTCATCCCTCTTAAGGATTTATGTTTACTGCAACACAGTACTGTATGTGCATAAATCCTGGACATCACTCTGTCCTCCAGCAAATCAATGCGGTGACTTGTGCAAGCAAGGGCTTTGAATGACAACTGGAACCGCTGCGATTCAGCACGCTGCAGCTGCTGGATGCGTTACGGTGTCAGCGAGTAAGCTGCCGGATGAAACAGAATGGAGCGGCCGTTTTATGTTAAGACACCGCCATCCGTGTAGGATTCCTGTTTTCATCTGTTTAAATGGTCATTGCCTTATTCATGAGTGCATGTGGCAGCAGGCGTTGAATAGCACAGAGGAGGCAACGAGAGGAGCGGGATGAAGACGAGGCTTTCGTAGTTTGTCCGTAACTGCTGAAATGTTTTTAGGGCGCTCATTGCGTTCGATCCCCTCAAACGAGACCACAAATGTTTCAGCGCCACAGCGGTTTGCTTTGAAATCAGCGGTGCTCTTGAAAGCCGAGGTGGCACACAGCGTGACGTCAGAACTCCCAAAACACGGACATCTTATCTTTGTTGAACTTCTCCATTGGTGTGTCGTCGGGTGCAAAATAAAGGGAGGCTGTTATAATCCTTTGACAGCTGCCGGCGTCCCAGTCCAACGTGAAGAAAAATGCTTTGAAGGACAATTTTGATCAAATGTGAGACTTTGAAAACAGACACCGAATGTCACTGATACTTCAGCGGTGATGTTTTGGCATCAGATGAGTGTCGTTTTGATATATTCCTATTGTTCTCCACTAGACATATGGGTGCTTAAAAATGAACTGCCTGCTATAATACAAAAGGAAAACATGAAAGCCAAAAGCAAATGGCGTCGTGCTGTTATCAGACCTTCAGTACGGGCGACATATGATGCCCATTATTTTTAAAAAAAGGTGTTAAAAACAAGCCATATTTTAAAGCACAGCTGTAGCTAACATCATTCGGCTAATCTCGCCCAGCGCTGCAGCAGGCGGTACAGAGGGAGTAACTGGAAGACCGGAGTCGGCCTACCACAGCAGCTACTGTAGCTTGGCAAGGTCACCCCTCTCTGTCCTATTTTGAGCAGTTGAAAAGAGGAAAAACATGCCTTCCCTTCCCCGACACTTAAAAGAGCAACCATGCGAGGGCTTAGTAGGTAACGGCTTCCTTTTGATGACGCAACACTCACTGAATACTTTTGCACCGCAGAAAACTTTTGCATTCTACCGACTGGATGGTTCCTGCAGCCTGCATACGAGCGGCTAGGGCTCAGAATGTAGAATGAGCCTGAGCACATTTATAACGTTCCGGGTTGAGTAATATTAATAGGAAATATTAAAGACGAAGGAATTAGGAATACTGATGTAAAGCAATATCATTGATTTCTTTCACATGGATTGCTCAACATAAGGTCAAATTAGTTATATGTGAGGCTTTTCTTTCATGGGTTAGCTGGTAAAGGTGCAGTGCGTGTAAATGTGGGAAAACCCAGCTTTACATATGGTCCCTGATGGATGGATGAGTGTGGGGGAGGGGGATGCATTTGTATGAGAGACGGTGACAGTGACATTTCCAGGTGGCTTCACAGATGGAGGAAAGTCAGCAAATGCAAAGAGATTTAAAAACCAGGCCTCACAGATTTACTCATACTTTCATTAGCTTTACATTTTTACTCATTACATGTATTTTTTTTCATCGCATTAGCTGCTTTGAGCTATTTCCAAAGCACCCACGTCCCAAGAAGCCCCATATTATGGGTGACTTTTTGCAACATTAACTATTTATTGGAATTCTGTGCTGCACCTTCTGAATCGCCCCCATGCCATCCATAATCCGTGAGGAACAATGCATGGATGTGAACACAAATTCCAGGAGAGGATAAATTTGAGTCCATTTTTCTACCCTGGCAATTCATTTTTCATCCTCACAGCCTGAGAAGCGGCTGCTGCCTCCCAGGTCTCTGATTAAACAGGAGCGAATTAATAACAGGTGTCTGAGGATGGGGAGGCTCTGTCTATTGAGAGAAAAAAAAAAGATTCCCTGGGAAGAAAGGCCAAGCAATAAGCCACTATCTGCAATTAGAGCAAAAGAGCAGCAGGTAACATGAGCCACACTCAATAGCTTGTAGGTCTTTGAAAGAACCAGGTGGAACCGTTAGAAACTTATAAAGTAAAAAAGCTTCTATTAAATATTATGTTCCTTTATGCAGTCTCTCACTGTAGGTTGGCACAAAGACTCTGCATCAGTTACAGTAGATGTCTTTCCCAATAAATGGACATTAAATCCATGATTTATGCCTGTTTAACACACGCCCTTTAAATGCATTCAAGATGAGAAAAAATAGAGCACTCAAGGTGCTCGCTGGAAGCCGAGGTAACAAATTCAGGAGAATCTTTGATTACCTCTAATGTGGTTATAGGTAATGGTGACCTGTCTCTAAGGAGCCAAGCCAGAGCTAAATTATATTTCAAATCCATTAAACCCTACCGCAGATCCATGATTTGCTTCCAGCAAGCAGCTACCCAGGGCAGCCAGTAATTGAATTTCAAACCTGAAGCCCGGATGCTGATAGGCCCCTGAGCCAGGTCCTCCGCATGAGGTGGAATACGGTTATGCATAAAGTCATGATTTATTTGTGCCTATCAAACCTTGTAATGTGCTGCCCTCTGCCACAAAGAGGCATTAGCCAATTTGTTGAAACAACACTACACTAGAAATTACATCGCTTTGACCAACAGACATATGCAGTTACTGAATGCAGCCATTTAACCTGACTCCTGCTGCTCAGAGAACTTTATTGGGGCGGAGAAACACTTTTAGTTGCACAGACATAAAAATCTAGATAAGAAAATCTTATACTGTACTTTGACTGATCTGAGTCATTTGCACACGTTAGGTTCATCAGGCCCCAAGCTGTTCATTTCTGAATGTAGATTAAACCCTAAAGAGGACTGAAACCCTGATCTGGTAACGAACGAGGCAATGAATCAAAGCCAGAGCAAAAGTAGCAAAAGTACGAAACAAACCACTTTCCGGTGAGTGGGCGCTGAAACCGAAGCCCCTCTTGGTGAGCGGGCTTCATCTGGGCCTGGTGACAGCCAGACTGAGCTGTAACCTTGATGTTTCTAATTGCTTACAGTGGGCTGAACTCTCAGGGAGACTCTGGGCTGTTAATTCGAGGATCATGCGCTCTGGGGAAAAGTATTGGCGCTCTCTCTTTTCTCCCCGCTGTCATCCCTGCTATTTCCAGACATCCTTCACTGCAGAGTCAAGACAGACGACACCAAACTCGATAGCGAATCAATCACTGGACCAATTTACCAATTAGGCTCATTGTACTCCATAAATAAACACATCACGGCCTTGCCGTCGTTCGGCCTCTTGAGATACTGTTTCAACATAGAGTCTGGCAATCAGGGCACACAAACAAACACATCTCTGGTATACTGACATGATTGTCATACAAACAAATCAAAGCCAGTCAGACACACTCACCAGCAATTTAAGATTCTTCCCAAGGTATTAAATCAGGTGAAAATACCTTTCTAACTCGTGTTTTGAAAGACCAGAGTTAAGATTTCAAGAGCTGGTGTATAATTCATTGTGTTAAGAGCAGCTTTGTAATGATACAGCATCTCTTGGCATCGTCGCCTCCTCTCCTGCTCTCAGCTGCCGCCGCTGGTGCACAACCTGCCAGAGCTCCAGCGCGCTCGACTCACCTGTCACCGTGCCCGAGAAAAACATTTCATTCCCGTCGAAGATACGTGTCACTGGCTCTGACGGAGAACCACAAGCATTTACGATAACTGTCAAATCAGGGAGCTTCGCGGGAGACTGTATCTGCGGCTTTTTCTGATATGCGCGCGTGTCTTTTCGGGCGCCGGAGAACGCTTATGACAGCAGACGTCGGCGGCGGGATCGCTTCATTTAGCAGGTACAGTGACGTGCGTGGGGGATTGTCCTGGTGTAGGTGCCGAGAAGCGAGAAACCAAAAGATCACATTAGCTTTAGCTCATTTTCTGTACCTGTTCTCTCCAACAAACCGTTCAGAAGGCTACGTGAGGCTATGGCGGCTAACAAAAAAAAAAAAAGCCTTTACAGTACAGTACACAGTGTACCACAGACTCCAAGTGCTCCGAGAGTTGCTGTTAGTCTTTCAACACCAGTGTTGCTCCAATGGACGACCTCCCAGAAACTGAGTGCATTCCCAGAATAGAAAGAGAACTGGTTATTGACTCGGCAGTACGCCCAAGTGGGCTTTATGATTTAGTGCAGCGAGCCGTCAACTCTCCGAGCAATGTGCAGCAAACAAAAAACATTTTATCAATATTCCATCAGGCAGGAGCCCTCTCTCTGTTAATATAGTGCCCACACGCTTCTTAGCACCCCAGAAGATCGGCCGCTCTGGCAGCAGCCGCCTGCAGCTCATGGGACGGCCTTGAATTAAATGGAATGCCACTGGTCATGTCACCTTGTTGACAAGTATGTTGTGTTTTCGTGCCGCAGTTGCTTTGTCTTAGCGACGCGTCGCCGCCGCACGTTCCCTGTCACCGGCGGTTAGCGGGTTCCGTCTCAGCGAGCGGCGGGTTTTTCTGATGGACGCGGGAGGGCCGGCTGCCGAAAGGCGTCGTCTCCTCTGAACCCAACGGCGAATTCGAGAACATGGGATTGTGAGGAATTCAAGCTAAAAGCTAGCACGGCGCTGAAAGCGTCGCTTAAATATGTATTTGGAGTTGCCGCTTTGCTAAACAAGTCTGTTCAAAAGTCTCCGCCAAATATAACCACGTCCATCGGGCATGTGTGGTTTCAGACCACAGACATGTAAAACATTTATGCCTCTACAAAATTAGAGAGATGCTGGGTTACTGTGCTCTGGTGTCAGAGGCAGGGCGGCAGTCTCACTGTTGAACTGGAAATGATGAGTGATGTGAATACTTTGATTACGGAGAGAAACGTACAATGCAGCGTTGTTGCTCTCTGTCGTGAAGTGCAACAGGGATTATCTGATAAGAGCTCTTCCGTTTCAAAGAGCTCGTTGAACTGCGCCAGCCAAAATCAGAGAGCCATTGTTAACGTGGTGAGGAAAGTTAGGAAAATAGCGGCATAAGAAATCCAGTGGGAAGCTGTTCACCCGTAGTTAAAATCGTGTTGATTAGTTTAAAAATTGAAGTTAATTAAGTGCTAAGTTGCCCGAAGTTAGAATTTGTGAATCCATCCGTGGTCCTTTTAGCATGATGATACGAATCCAGGAGACTCTCGAGCATAAAAGCAATTTTCCCAGACATGTTTCTGCTTCAAATTCATTCCATCTACATTATTCATGTCAGATATTTAGCTCTTATCCAGAGCAACATGAAATAAAGGCACCAACGGAGTGAGTCTAAATTACAAGCACCCGGTCTTTAAGTATGAAACACAGAGGGATTGAGAGGGAACCTTTATGTGGGTCAGACTTTCTGACAGAAATGATAAGCATTCGCCCGTTTGTTACTTTTCAAGGCATGTGAGGACACGTCTGCTTAAGAGGAACTACTGTTTATTGCGGGTTTTGTACTAGATTGATTATGTTGCACAGGTCTTGTATGGCGTGTGTCCACCCCCTCTAAGCCCAAAGTAAGTCCTCCTTTGTCCCAGGAGCTCAGCTTCCCGGCTGAAGCCGCGGACTGAAATGAGAAAACACAGTGATGGACGCACCGTCCCATTGCTCCAGTCAGTTTGAAGTTTACAGCGAATTATACGCCCGCTCTGTCTGCGTGTGATGATTCTATTTATTGCTCAGAAACCCCAAAATAAAGCGCACATGGCAAATTATATTGGTTATTGACGACCGATTGCGGCGGAATACGCTGTAGTGCGAATCAGCACGCTGCCGACACCCTGTGCTTTATGAAGAAGAACGCCAGTATTAAAGTACAATATGCATTCTCCTTATTTGCTTTTTATGGTTTTGTTTTTTTCATTTTTCTCATATTTCCCAGAGCAATCTCCACCGTGCGCTCGGATTGAATACTCCACAGCGAGGGAGCTTTCTTGTACCGCTCTGCGCGGGGGCACGATGTGTAGCCGCCGCTTGTGTTGTGGATTACGATATTCGTCACACATACAGTACGGCGTCATATTGAAGCTTGCCGTTAAACGGGGCAGGGTAATCCAAAGTGCACTTTGTGAAAAGTAGATGGTGCCGCAGATGATTACAGCCCCGAGGGCATGAAAGTTGAACTGCTGAACCAGAGTGTGGAGAAGGCCACTGGCTGCAGGGAAATGAACACTGGTCACAGCCATCAGCAAAATAAATGACTCTTTCCTCAGTGTAGAAATCCATGAATCCATGCTTCACGAGCACAGTAATTCAACACTAAATGCAGCGCTGCCCAAATTGAGTCCTTCTAAAGTTTTATCTAAATTACTGTTTAAATATTCTTTTAATATTTTCTGTTAAAGAGAGTGAGTCAGTTAAAAAGGACCCCTGTCAACAATGCTGAGGGACAGTGGGCAGTGGTTGAGCAGAGCCAGGAAAGTGCCACTGCTCCTTCTATAACATTACAAAGGGGACAAATCCTCAGTCAAGTGTTTAAGAGGAGGGTTAAGCTTACACTCTTATACCAGTAGTCGTAGGTTCTGATTTTGTACCTTAAGCTCGGTTCCCAAATGAAATTGGTATAATTTTAGATATTAGGTGAAATCTATAAATCATAGATTCAATTTTTAGGATGTAGTTTTCCAATGACTGCTTCATTTGGCAACTTTGTACCTAATTATTTCCTGTAAAGAATGGATGGTCTCAATCTGCAGGAGTGGCTCTATTTTTAAAATACATACACATATCAGTATATATGCCGTATAAATAGACACGGGTATCAAGTGTGAAAGCGAGGACGTTTTCATTATGAGGTGAAACTTGGGATTTTTGAGTCACATCCCACCAGTCAGAAAGGTTTACGGAGAGCCAGCAGGAGCCGAGGTTGAATGGGGACATTTTAGACAGCAACCACATCATAATTCTCTCCTGGAAGAATGAAATCACCCAAAGCGCGAATAGGTGACCCCAGCAGGAGCCAGAGAAAGCGGCGGGATGCGCAAAACTTGCCGACACAACACATTATATGGGTCCTTCAGACTTGGCACGGTGGCAAATGACGGATTTGATGGGGAGCACTAGAGCGGTGGCTAGAGTGGCAGAATGATCCTAAAGCCCCAGCTAGTTCTAATGAGGCAGCTTGATGTAGCAACCAGGTCCACTGGGCGCAGGAAGGACCAGATGTCGCTCATACACTCACTCATTCCTTCCAGCACAGCCTGCATTCACCGTTCAGCCCATCTGCTGCTACCAAGCACAGTCAATATTTAGCCACTGGGAAACAGAGACACTCTGTGCACCTGGATCATTATAGCGCCTCTGGTAAATTGGAGATTTTTTCTTTTTTTTTTTTATAAGCCTGACTAAGAAAAGTAAACAACTTCTTTTCTGCCCACACTCTGTAACCCCTTGGACATGACCTGCTGATGTTTCAGTTCTGCTCAGTTCCCTTAACAGTGTTTACTAATGAGGAGAAAATGTAACACATCTCAGTTCTCGCTCGCATCCAGGAACAGTTGAATAAGCCTCACAGCTCATCTTGCATGACTCAGTAGTGAATCACTGGTCGCCAAGACACCGCCGAGCAGCACTGACATGCAATATGCCAATACGCGCCTCGAAAAGAGACATTAACAAATTACTGAAGAGGAGGAAAGTAAAAAGTCATTTCCTCTCACTTTGTTTTTTTTGCATATTCCCTGCGACAAGTGTGTTAGCGCAAGGCCGTCGTGATCTGCGACTGTGTTGCAGAGGCTGACAGTTAACAGTTTAGTTAGAGGAGCAAACTTTGAAGCAGCCATGTTGAGCGAGAGCTGGTCCAGAATTGAGCGCAAAGTGAGGATTCCAAATTATGGCTCAACAACCACATTATATTATTATAATTGTATTCATTTAAATGTTAATGTGTTCATTCAAGTAAACAGAAGCACTTATTATAATAAACTGCAATGAAAAGTAAAATGTGTTGAACCTTAAAGTTAAATGATTGTACTGTATGTTTAGTTAGAGCGGTGGTTTATGTTGTCAGAAGTAAATGTCTAGTTAAAGTAATTATGCAATTAATTTTCCTTCATTATTTATATTGTAAGCTATTGCTATTTCGTCTTCAGCTCATCGGCTGACAGAGCTAACACGTGGCCCATAAACTACTAGCTAACATCTCTGTTAGCTACTATAATGTTCAGTAGAACCAGTATATCCTAGTACTAGTGTAACTACTTAATGTAATTGTACAATAATAATCTTTTTATAATATTTAAATTTTTGTATTTGATCTGCCTAATGAAATTAATGTTTTCTATCTTCAAAAACAAACAGTAGATAGTTTAAATGTTTCTATTTGTAAATATATATGTTCTAAACTGACTAAACTAAAATTGTCAATCGAAACCTTTACCTGGATTAAAATACTTCAAATACTTGCTTGAAAAATCTGAGACAAGGCTTTGCCATCACCAGGCCCACCTCTGGCAAGTCATAATTAATCTTAGCTGAATGAAACACATATTGCACTGTGCTGCTGACACCTCCACAGCAATCTAGTCCAACTGTGTGATCATTCTCCGAGGACCGAACGCGGTGTTAAACATGATGAAACAGCTGTAAAATCGCTGTGCGGCTGCAAAGTTCACGAACCACCGACGCGGTGCCGGTCGCGATGCGGGGGGTTCCCTTCCCTTCCACCGGTCTCCTTCTGATCCCCATGTTGGTCCGTGCTCGTTTCACGAAGCCGCTCCCGATGTCTTGAGGGAGAGACGGCCTGTGAAACGCATGCACACATCCAGCATCTGGCGTCAGGTCCTCTCGCAGCGTGACGTGCTGCATCGCACCGCGCTTCCTGTGGGGTGGATTTACATTCGCATTCATGGAGCAACATGCTTTGTTGCGGCAACCCCCGGTCTGCTTACATGGGGGACTTAAAAGGAATTGTTCATGTCAGCTTTCTGCCTTTGCTTCCAGGCAAAAAAACAGGAAAGTGTTGTTTCCTCACTAATTCTCACATTATGAATCGTATCCAGGCGAAACCCTGTGTGGCTCTGTTGAACTGAGGGCCTGTTATAGGAGCTCATTTGCATCCGGGGAATCTGATACTTGACTATATGCTACTGGCTTGTACGTATTATGGAAATGAAGGTCAATCAGCAGGCTTTGACTCAAACTTTCTTTTAAACTATAACAGATACAGTATGCTAAAATATTTAACGCCCCTCTGTGGTTTTGCACGTCCTCAGTTATAGAGAAGAAGCTGCCGTTCCACTTCTAAAATGGTAATGTAACAAAGGGTTATCTCCTATTACTTGACAGACTCAAAGGAAGTCAGAAACCTTTTAAATGACTTTTGGAGAGGGAGTCGGCCGCGGCACTCGGGCTCCAGCAATAACCAGAACATCCAGTTTGAATTAAGAAACTCTGGAATGGCCACATAAAGAAAGAGAATGGCTCGATAATGTCCTAAAAGTGAAGCTGATGAATCGCTATGATGGTTAGAATGTAAAGAGGGAGCGTTTAACGCTACTAGAGGCTTCCTTTTCACACAGATTATGAACATAATGCAAAAGCTGTTCGGCCCATGCATTCAGCCATGTGCTGTAATAGAATCGTAGATCCGGGGGTTCGTAACACAAACTACTGCAAATACATTACGCAACACAAACGTGGCTGTTTCACATCAGCGTTACCGCTGGTGCTGTTTGTAAATGTGCTGTGACCAGAGGACGCGTTACCCCGCCGCCCGCTGCTACGTATCCATGTCATTAGATCCACATCTGATGGTGCCGCTGCGAGGCCAACGTGCCCCCGGGGCCCGGCTGCTCTTTTCAGTTTGCGCCAATGTAATTACGTTAGCATCGGGCGAGTCTGTCATAAAACGCAGCCGCCGAATCGGGACGCAGCCCAGGCGTAACTGTCGATGTTTGTAGCATAGAGGAGCCAGATCTACCTTTTTTGAAGTTTGACAAAACACCTTCATTCGCCATTGAGCATCTTTGCTAGTCCTGTGCTCCTTTTTAATTGCGCCTCTGGTCGGAGGCTTCAGGATGAATCCAGACTCGTGAGCGTAACTCTTGTTTATCTTCTCCGTCACTTCTTGCCCTTCGCTCAGGGCCCAGTGTGCAAACGAGTCCCCGTCTCCTTGTAAACACGCGACGGTCTCCTCTGATTGCCGTGCACTCCCCGCATCGCGCACATCCTGGAGAGTTCATTTCCATCTGGATTGGAGGCCCGGTCCTGGGATTCTCCCGGCGTTGCAGCCAAATGCCTTCAGCGAGCGCAGGTGCGTCGTGCTTTTTCACCTGAATAAACACCTTCTGCGCAGCGCGCTGTGTTTACTGTGGGAAATGTTTCGGGCGTAATTTCTCCAAAATAATGTTTATGAAAGTGTATTAAAAGATGCTCAGGTTGTATCTATACCCAGCGCTTCAGTGAGGTGGTGTGTGTTTGGAACAAAGGTTGATGGGAATGAAAAAACACGCTTAAACTGAAATTTAACTCTGCTTTAAATGTTAAAGTTAAATATATCTCTCACGCACACACACGCACACACAGTCAGTCGGATGCTTTTGACAGACGAACAGTAAAAGGGTCCATTTTTGTGCAGATGTAGAATCATCATCACTGCTGCAGAGACACCTCTGAACCCTCATTTGTATAAAAAAAAAATAATAATAACTATCCTGTAATTTGGTTGAGGTGACACCGTACATTGGAAAACATCAAGGAAAAGATGAACCAGTATACGTTAAATCCACGGTGCCTGAGTCACATCAGCAGCACGTAATTGCTGGAGACACGAAGCCACGTTATAGTTCTGTAAGTGTCATTTACTGTTATGCCCCGACCGTCCCGCTGCTTTGACAGCGTAATTAGTAACTTAATCATAGAAACCTGTGCAGGGACCACAATTCAAAGTTAAAGCAGGTATTAAACACCGAGCGGCGCGGAAAATGAAACGGCGTCTGACCTCTTTGCTGCTTTATTGGAGCTCAGAGAGGAGGAGACTGATCTTTAATGCGACTGTCAGACGGCGGATATAAAAGGCAATGAATCTGGAGTATGAATGTAGGATTCCCTGTGCACAGATTACTCAGTGTTAGGCTCTCAATTATGTAATACCTGTGCTCTGTTTGGTTTCTTCCCCCTCGCGGCATCTCCCGGGCTCTGTACTTTGCTTAAACATAGGCAAATAAAGACGGAATGTAAAGTGTTTGCCCCGACCTCTTTTCTCTCACAAGGTGAACCATTAACCTGCAGGGAGCCTTTTTCCTCCCTCATTCTAGTGCCAGCTCCCTCTTCCGTCGTCATCTCCGCCCAAACCTTTAACCCCAGTAGCCTCTGAGTAATTGTCTCTTGAAACGGCTTGTGACCTTTGGGGCAGTGCTGATGCCGCGCCACCATCAGAGCTAATAATATCTCATTAGAATACAATAACCAAATCAAATCCAGCTTCCAAAGCCGTGCCAGGATGATTTATCTAATTCCCAGAGAGCCTGCCAAAAAAGCAGAAAAGGATAGTTGTCTATTCGTATTTGAAGAGGGGCCCCCACTCAGCATACGACATAGCAGCACAGGCTTAGCTGGAGCTTCATCTGCCAGTTTCTAGCTTATAAGATTGTTTTTCTTTATTTTTCGGAAGAATATATCATAACAGAAAACAAAAGCTGATCCTGGCAAAGTGCTCTGCAGGAAGCGGAGCCTTCGCCAGTCAGGAGTCTTTACGAACGAGCAGAGATGCAGAGCGCTGAGGCCGGAACAGAGGAGTCAGTGAATTTGGTTCAGTCTTATCACTAGACTACAGTAAACATCCCTCGTTGTGGAGTCCAGTGGCCAAGCATCACCCCACCAACAGGCATTAACACCTCAGACTGCGCTGTGTGCACATATTCACTGTAGGACAAGGGGAGACAATAAAAGAGATGAGTCGGAAGCAGTTGGTGTCTCAGAGCACGATGCACCAGTGATGAACAACACAGTAAATAAAGAAGGAGGGAGAAGAGCCGGGTGAGATGGTACCGGAGGTGAGGAGAGTGTGGTTTTACACTAGGTTATTGTAAATAAACATGTGTCTGAAGACACCTTTAAACCCAGAACACAATGCTGTTGTTTTTATTAACCAACCTGCAGCAGGTTCTATTCATCATATTCTGCTCTCGTCGTCTTTTGTTTCTTTGTGTTCAGATTATCTTGATACATATATGCAGCGAACCTAATCCCATTACTCCCAGACTCCGAGGACCACCGACGGCGGGTTTTTCACCAGCTCAGCGCTCTCTGCAGAAAATTGCGTTTCCTATCATATCAAGGTGCTCGTGTTGGTGGCTCAACCCGTGCCCTTTGACAGGATGCTCAGAATCCCGTCACGTCTGACCTTCAGTCGACCCCCCCTCCCCTCCCCGCCCTCGGAGGATGCCACTCCAGAGGAGATCTCCCCCGAGCGGCTACACACACACAGTGAGCGAGGCGAGTGCCTATAGGGAGAATACGCTTTTAGAGCAGGATGAATCAATCTGAAGGAGAGGCTTTAAATCAGGGAAGATGACACCGTAGCATTTTGGCCGGTTTCATCCGCGTGGCATTAATTTAAGGTCAACTTCATCTCCGAGCACCGTGGCAGACGCAGTCGTGGCGAAGGTGTTTTTATTCCCTGTAATTTCTAAAGATTGATTGAAGGAGCCGGCGACCCATAAAGCTGGGAGACTGACTCGGGGTCTATTTATAGCGGGGGGTTTGTTTGCTCCGTTATGACACGCGGCACCAATGAACCGTCAGTGGCAGCACAAGTTCAAGCTTGTTAGAGAAACGCGGTAGCCGGCGTTTTACGAGACGCCGAGACGTCGGCGAGGCCGAACCCTGGCGTCCGCGGCGCGGAACGCGAGCGCGGAGCCCGACTCGTGAAGTCAGGAAATGAGGTCAGCGCCGCGTCGGCTGGAAACAATTCCGAGAGATTGTTTGTGAGTCACGGCTGTGAGCTGATGCAAAGTGAACAGAGGTTTCACGGGGTGCATTGTAAAAATCCCCAACTGTAGTAATAAAGTCACACGGTGCGGAAGAGTAAGTAATCAATTACAAGCCAAATAAATTGGAAGGCAAGTGAGGGAAGGACAGACAGCTGATGACATATTTATCAAGGCACAATCACCACAGAGGAATTTTCCAGCTCTCCTCGCAATGAGTGACAGATGGAGAGTGCTGCCTCTTTAACAGCTTCCCTGGGAGATGGGTTTTAAGGAAATGGGACCATGCAGTACATTTCAGCTATTTGGGGAGGAGACCAGTGTTTCAACGCCGGGAGCCAGGCAATAAAGAATTCATCCTTTACCTGAAATAATAAAACAGGGAAGGTTGAATTATGCATCTAATCCCAATGCACGCGTCTCTGAGTCGGATTTTAAAAAATGCAAAGTAAACTCGGTGGAGCCGAGACAATGAGCTGCTCCCGCGCCGTATGATTTAGCACATACAGTGTAACACACAGGCTGATTTAGCTGAGGAGGAGTCCCGTTTGCTACTTGCTACTTGCTTCTGCACTGACCACACGTTGCAGCTCCTCAAGCTGTCGGCCCCTCTCAAAGACGCGACAGCCGCGGAGACAATGGCTGCAGCCAGGAGTGTTTGTTTTTCTGGCTCACTGTGCAGGCTCCAGCTGATTCACGCAAATGTTTATTTAAAGAGATTAATTCCACTTACAGTGTATTATTCATCACTCTTTTGAGGGCATCCTGGCTTATAATATAGCTTGTCATTTTCTCCGACTGACTGAAGCGCGGCTAAATTGTCCTGAATAATTCAGAGCGCTGGTAAATAAAACAGAAGACAGCGCTGTCGTTTGCCTGGATGGAACAGACTGAAAGGACCGCTCGGGCCTCCAGGTAAGGAGCTCCTCTCTCAGAAATGCACATTATTTGTGCTTGGAAACACCGGGCCTTTATCCAACACAGGAAGCTACAGCGGGCGATGGAGGAGGGAACCATGAGCAGTTGGCAGCGCGTAGTTGAGCCTGGAGTGGGAAACAAACAGTACCAGTGAACAGAAGGCAGGACCTGGGAGGAGGGGAGAGCTCAAATGCCTGGGGAGCTCAGCATCAGAGCCAATAAGACCTGTAGTGGCGTAGTAAAGAGCGGAGCCAGTTTAGAACAATAAGAAATATATACTGTATGAGCAGTACATGGTTCATCATATATGTACACCACTGGTTACCACGGTCTGCCAGTCACACACCAGAGAGACAGAAGACCCATTGAATCCTCACTGTGCACATCCGGCCCGAGTCCAGTACGCAGGAATACATCTGGCAGCACAGAACCAAGCTGCTTAAAGAATGTTTGATTCAGCAGCATACAGGAAATGAAGCCCAGTCACAGCCCACACAGTATATTCTGAGAGATTGAGATAAAATATATTAAAGCAGGCCAGCGGTATATCATAAAGTATCCCGGGCAGCCCAGTCAATTCCATTGATTTGCCGAGTTGCTCAAGTTTCAAACTCCCTCCTTTAAAACAACTAAAAGAGTGAGACAAGTTGCAGCTGCATCCAGCACAGCCACAGTCACTAGTGTTTATAGGCTCCTTCTATGCTGTATTTAGATCAGTTTTTAATCAGCCTGAAAACCTGTCCTTAAATGCAGGACGATCCTCACTTTGAAGGTCCAGTCATTTGATATCAAAGTAACCTGTGTTTATTTATAGAAAGTTTAATAGCTTTCTAGCTAGTTTCCAATAATCCATCGTTGTGCATTTCGTGTCGTTCAACATGCACAAATAAGCAAATGACAATAACACAGTACGGCTCGCAATAACGTTTGACATGATTTAATATGCAGCCAAGTCCCGATGTCCCCATTCTGCAACGCGTGTGGCCTGGGTAGAAATAGCACATCATGTAGAAATGACTGTAGACAAGTGAGTATAAATGTAATAATAGAGATGGTAATCAAAACTAATGGAGGCTCACTGAGCCATCAGAACGCATTTTCTATTCGCAGCGAGATAAAATAGATTTGTAGGGCATGGACGGGCTTGTCATGATGAGCACAGAGAACGTGTCATCGGGGAGGTCTGCTCCCTCCACGGCTCGGGTTCCGCCGGACGGAGGCCCGTTTCACTGGACGGAGCTGCTGTAGTTTGGAACCTTACGCAGTCTTCAGGCAAACGCACACGTGGCTACGAGTGACCTGCGTTTTATTAATATTCGCGCAATGCGATACACAGCTAAGGAAAATCAGTGAATCAGTTTCCTTAATGAGCAGGTGGAAATCAGCTGTGGACAGATGTCAAGGATTAGTGGAGGTAATGAGCAGGTCTTGAACTTACTAAAGACGCCTAAGGGGCGTTTAATAAAGGAAGATTTGTGATACAGCAGCAGGTCCGGAAAATGATTCTATGTAGTGGCCACACCGCCTAAAAAAAGATTTTAAATATGTTTATTAAAAGTTTAAATATAACTGATTGTACCTATCTTTCAAGTTTCCAAAATAAATAACATATTTTATTATTCATTAAAATGTCACGTACTTTAACTTTAACAAACAACAGTATTTTTTGACAGGCCTGTTGAAACCAGCTGGTCTTTTCAGTTAAGATGAATGGATACACGTGCTCTAGTTAATCTGAAGTTGGGTAATTCATCACATAATTAGTTGTTGTTTTCTTTCATTGCATCCATTAACACTTTATTTCCCGTTTTCGACGTTGTCTCTGATCCGGCATCTGTCATCCTCCTATAGCCCAGCTTGTTTCGCGCTCATGTTTATTTATAGACCTGTTTGAAACTTACTATACAGTTGTTCGGTTGCAGGTGGTGTTGTTGTCTTCCATCCATTCATTTTTTGGGGGCTTGTTTGTGCAGATGCTTATGACTAAATAAATGCTCGACAGTAAGGACCCCCACAGATGGCAAATCGCACAAACAAAGGCATCATTTCCCACTACAGCACAAACACTAAATACAAAGAATCACAACAACCAAAGACCTTTGACCTTTGTATTGGATTTTTCAATGAGCAATTATTGTTTTAATATAATCAGTGTAACCAGACTGTGCACACGTTCACAATCCATCCTCTGAGTCCACAGTGAGTAGTGGATGAAGTGTGTTTCTGTTTTTCTAAATTATTTAACCTAATTCTGAAAGTTCTGAGGGGCAAAGCTTCCGGGGTCTTTATTCCTGACTGCAAACACTGAACTGTGGCGTGAACACACACTGGCGCTCGCTCTCACTTCATTAGCAGCTGGGCTCTCTGAGCGTCCCCGGTACAATACAGGCCTAGCGTTTCCCCAGGAAATGAATGAGCGCCGCGCAGGCTAATCCCCGCCAGCAGCTCCGCGCTGGAGAGGTGAGCGCCGTCCGGACCCTTCTCGGTCGGGGATCTCGGGCTGGTTCGGGGTATGTCAGCGCCCCCCCACAGACTCCACAGCAAACCAGAGGCAGTCACTGGCCATTACCCGGCCTAATCGCCGAACACGGCGCCGCGGCGGCGGGCCGCGTCTGGGATGTGAGCTGCGTGAGGCGCCGGGTCTGCTTGACTGAGCACTTTATTGGCCTGTCAGCTCTGAGAGCTGTTTAGTGTTCTGTTGTGTGATATAATGAGATATCCTGCCTGCTAGTCGCCGCGTGAGGAGAAGGGGCTCTTCCTAATGGCGAGACGGGCACAGCCGGGGGAAGAGGCACAGCGCTGACCCCCCGCCGCTCGGCCGCAGTCGCCGGGCTCCCTCCCCTCCACCGGCTCCTTTGCCGCCGTGGTGAAACGCACAAAACGCCCGGACGGCAGCGGTGAAGAGCGATTCAGGGTCTGTGGATAACTTAAAGTTTACTGCAGGTGCAAACTTGGGGGAACTGGTGATGTCGGCAATTTCATCATCTCACGCAAAAAGATTTCAAATGTTCCATTGCTATGGATTATTTACTCCATACAGTGGGAGGAAGGCTCAGCACATTTCTCAGTGTGCTGGTTCCACACAGTAGCAGTCTGGCTGCCTGTAGTGGACGTCGGGTAAAGAATGCACCACCTGTACGCCTCAGTGGGATGTAGGCGTGCAGTGAGGACCTACTTAAAAATCTCAGCAAGTGTTTTCTTTAAAGTCACCTCAGCAAACAGCTCCTTTGACTAAAATGAGTGTGTGCTACTACAACACAGCCCGTCATCATGGGGACGGTGCCTCACGTATGTACTGTAGTACTGCATACGTGGTTATGACTGCGTATGTATCGAACACAGCGCTATTAAACCCACTTTCATTTCTGACATTGATATGTTTTAGCTGCTCCCCGACCGTCAATAATCAAAGCATCTTCCCCGAAAATCTCCTAGTAGGGCAGCGAGTGGCAGAATGCTGCAGAAGAGAGAGAACACGGCTGCTTTTCAGTGAATATAGAGGATTCATGAACTTTGACCCTGATCAGTTTGTTCAATGCATCATTTAAGAACACGGGTCAAACTACAAGGTCCCGTTCCAAAGTGTTTGTGTGTCTTGCACGTGGTTTGACCCAGAGGCCTTTGTGTGTCTCTGCCTCTGAATCTGAACACAGCCATCCCCTCGGACGGACCCTGGGGGGGGCGGGGCGGGCCTTGGATCATCTCAGAGCATGAAGGTCAGAGCAGAGAGGTCGGACGAGGGCAAGCACGAGTCGACACAACGCGGAAAAAGCCTCAGGTTCCGAGTCTGACGGCAACAATTAAGGCGTTAAAGAACATCACTATCTACTCCTCCGCCCTGCAACTTATTCATACACACAATCAGGCATGTTACTGTAGCTTAGTTCAGGCTGATTCACCCAAAGCTGCCGGTATGTAAATATGCCCAATGTAAAAGTCTTCAGTGGTGTAGGAATTAAAATCCCATTAAGTCAAATGGGTTGTTGACCTTCCCTCTGTTCCCGAAAATTATGCAGGCTTGAACTCTTAAAACAATTATGCAAAAGCGCCTCTTCCCTCGTGTTATTTTCAACATTCAGCCGCAAATATGAGCCATTACCCACCCATGCGTACGGGACATAAACTACCCTCATATCATCGTCTTGGAATTATTATGCCGGGGTGTCACTTAATGCACTGCATTTACATTTGCTGTCACTGAACGTAAGTTGCAGGGAGCTGCTTCTGACAGAGATAAAAATGAGTCCTGCTGAGGATATTAAATTAGAAGGATATTAAAACAGCTCTTTCAGGGGATGTGAGGTTCTGTCTATGGACCAGAGAATTTTAATAACAATAAAATATTGCTCTGGATATTCATAATAAAAATGGCATGATCTTTTCGGGCTCCTTTCTTTCATTTTGAGGATTATTTATTGGTTTCTGGTGCGCCGCAATTCAGCGAAGTGACATTTGGAAACTGAGCTTGTCTTCTTTATCCTGCGATCCAATTTACACACAAAGAATAGCTGTCCTTTCAGCTCCACAAAGCACGGCTGTATTAGCCCGCGTGTACTGTACAGCGGCTTCTCCTCGTTGCTTCATAAACTGGGCCTTCTCCTCATCTTTGATGCACGAGTTTGACAGCTCGTGTAAAAATGCCCCGCCAACACACGTTCCATGTGCAAACTCAGGCTTCTGCTGGCATTGTGCACACTCACTGGCCACTTTATTAGGAACGCCTTTAAATCAGAGAGCAAAAACTTTTTAATTATCTTTGATTTGTTTCCTCCGTAATCCGGTTGATGTTCCAATACATACTCGTACAGTTGTGCAATTAGACGAATAGGATCAATTAGTTCTTCGCCCCGAGAGTCAGCGGCGTCTCGTTTCGTTTGTCAGGCAGGACGGCATCCATCGATCGCTCACTCATGTGCAGTCGCACTCATGGCAGCTATTTGAAGGTTAGGTCAGGTCTGCAAACAAACACCGAACACACAATGTTTTCATTTGAATAAATCGCTAGTTTTGTTCATTGGCTGATTGCAGTGCTGTAACTGTATGAAGTCAGCTCGTGTGCAGTAACTTGTGCAGGTTTGTCATTTTCGTTTAGAACTTGTCTATTTTCTTGTAGCTTTAATAAAAAGTCACTTGATTTGTTGAGAGGAAACTCTCCTACTTTTCAGAACACCTCCTCTCTCTAGTTACGTTCTGTTAATTTCATGAGAACAAAATCGCTGTTGACACAACGACTGTAGAAGCGTGAGGAGATCATTAGTGGTTCAGTGTGCGTCCTGTGACAGATAAAAGAGAATGTGGTTGTGTTTGTTTCTTTGTGATCGAATGAGATTTCATTAGTATTTAATGATTAATCATTTCTCATGTTTTTTTGCTTTCTGGAGTTACTGAATCTCATAATTTCTTAGCTGCAGGTGATGCAAACACACACACAAACGCGTGCGCGCACACACACACGCGAATACAGGACATGATTACATGCTTAATTAAGAGTTTGCAGGAAAGCATTCCTAATAATATGACATTTTTTATAGAAGTCTGACTTGATGCTGGTGTGTGTGTGTGTGTGTGTGTGTGTGTGTGTGTGTGTGTGTGTGTGTGTGTGTGTGTGTGTGTGTGTGTGTGTGTGTGTGTGTGTTGCTCTGTGTTTGTGCGTGTAATGAAGGTGGGGGTGAACTGACCTTTGTCTGATGGATTGTTTTCTCCCAAATCAAGACAAGGTGGGGGAAGAGGGGCTGATGGGAAAGAGAGTGTGTGTGTGTGTGTGTGTGTGTGTGTGTGTGTGTGTGTGTGTGTGTGTGTGTGTGTGTGTGTGTGTGTGTGTGTGTGTGTGTGTGTGTGTGTGTGTGTGTGTGTGTGTGTCCGTATAGGAGAAGGGGGCGATCCTGGGGTACCTAGAGATGAGCTTCTGCTCTGCCATGTAATTATGTACTCCTCTTTCACCTCCCTCCACTCACCTCCTCTCCTCCAGCGCCGCGTCTCGTCTCCCCTCTTTCTCCGCTCTCATTCTGCAGCAGCTCCCAGCTGAGCCGCAGGTGGTGGCAATCTCTGCCTGTCCCACCGCTTCCACTGTGCACACACTGAGGCGGGAGCCGGAGGGCTGCTGCTTAATAACAAAGGCTTCGCCCCTCAGACAGCGCAGCCACACCCACACGCACACACCTGCAGGAGCACGGCACAGACACGCAAACAGGAAGGAACCCGGAGCAGCGCTGCTCCGTCTGCACGCTGCTCCAAATACACGCATGCGATGTGCAGTCACATGCATCGCTCCATCCCATAATCCCACCCCTGACCTCCAGCCTCTTCAAAGCCTGAAGCGCCACTCTCCTGACGGGTAAACACTTCACTCTGAGCTCACCCACGTTATAAGATGGGGGGGGGGGGTGCACACGCAGAAGTGCCTGAACTACACACTTTGAAATAAGTGTCATTCAACCTCCCTATCAAGGCCTCAGGGATGTGTATATTCAAAGATATGCAGCATGAATGAGATTGCGTACGTTCTATTCTCAGCTGCTCAAATTATCTCCTAATATAATTATTTTGAATCTTTTCAATAAATGACTCAGACATGATAAATGTTTAGCATTAGGGAAACGCCAATGAGTAAAAATACTAAATTATTTTTGAATCAAAACATAAATTTTATCATATCAGAGTGACTAACTTAAATTGAAGTTTGACATCCTTTTTAGTTTTTTTTTAATTATATGACACCGATTGCTCGTTTCAAACTCAGCAAACTCTAGTTCTACCCTGAACTTAGGTGGAAGCATTTTGTGCAGTGAGTGTTCGTTTTCCATTCATATGGGAACGTAAAGACATTGATTCTCCCTTTGTTTCTTTGTTCTTCCTCATTCTCCTTGGAATTAGCTCTGTTTGTGGGCTTATTGAGTATGACAGTGGCCCTTGGTTTTTGCTAATGTAGGTGATTGTCTCCCCGTGAGAGCGCTGTAATCCATCTCCTGCTCGCAGCGGGGCGTCCATTCATCGTTAACCCAGCGCGGCCAAGACGCACTTATTAATGTGCAGGATGAGATGGAGCGCTCAGATCAGCGGTGGTGCAGCAGCCTCCACGTCAGACCCCGTAACCTTTGACCTCACAGAGACCACATGAAGTCTGGCCTTGTGTATGTTTGCATGTAACACGTCTGCCTTTTGCAGGCCGGCGCTTGCGTTCGCTCTCAGTGGGTCCATTGACATTCTACATGTGCAAAGAGGGTCGGCAGAATTCCTTTCTGATTCTCTTTGGTGGATCTTTTACCTTCATGGCCTTTCATTGAGGCCTGACAGGCATAACCCGGCGAGCCAAATCCTGTAACTTTACGCTTTTCTGTGTGAAATTCAATTCCGCTCTAATATCCTGGTATTAATGTCTAATTTTCTGCAGCGTGACCGTGTTCGCTAGAAAATTCCATTTTTGCCTCGGAATAAAAACATTTAGGACTTAGATTATCTAAGGGGTAATAACAGATGCAGGCCTTGGGCTGCGTTGATGTTGTAATAATATGATTAATGTTGAAAACAGTAGTTTGGTATTGATACCGCTGTTTCTTTATTTTTTTTTCAGAAATGACTTCATGTCTCAGAACATTACACCTGCCCCGCGCTGTCAGGTCATCAGTTTAAATCACACAGCCAGGAGAGCTTTTTACTCTGTTGACGTATGAGGGCTATTGATCGCGCGTTGCCCGTCCAAGTCCTGACTCTGTCCTTTAACCGTTTAATTGCATTACCTCAATCAGCAGCGTTTGCATAGACCAACGCTGAGATGCCCCCGAGGGAGGTGTGTGCGTGTGTGGATGGGGAGGGAGGGGGGGGCAAACATGGAAATGCATTAGCAAAAGCCAATATATGCAGAGCATCAGAGAATGAACCTTGACAATCACTGACCACAAACCGAATTAGCCATTAGCTGCTGTGTTTGTGGGCCCACGCGGCCTCGGGCCAAGCCTCCGCCCGCCGCCAGCCTTCTGGGCCAGCGGAGCCCGCCGTGTGACGGCCACTGCGACCCGGCGTTATTGATGGGAGCGTTTATGAATATTTGAAGGCCCTTTCAACTCGGCACGAGGCGGGAGTGGGGACACGGCAGCCTTTGCGGATGGCATTTAGCGCGGTACAACATAATATGCTGCGGCGCGCGGATCGTCCTCTGTGATGAAATGTCAGTATCACCCAAAAGCACCCGAGCCGCAGCCGCGGCGGCGATGTAATTCACATCACCCCTGCTTTCTTTCTCCCCTTCCGTCTAATAAACATGAATTATTTTCCCCAAGACCTCTGTGTACGGCCACAGAGGGAGGACGTGCATCCAGGCCTATTACTGCACTGATTCATCTTGCAGCAGATGGCCGCCTCGTGCGCACGTGCATACGAAGCAGCGAGCGGGGAGGTGGAGGTGAAAGCGACCGGGGCAGAGTTCCTGTAGAACCGGGTCGGGACGGGCGGCCCCTCCCTCGCCTCCCCCCACACCGGCTACTTTGGAGTTAACCCAGCTCCGTCCACCTCTGCTGAAAACAGAGCTGACCTTTTTCCAGCCCTCACAGCTGCAGGATATGGACTCAAAGGGCTTGTGATCCTCATCTTGGCAGCGCTCTTGATGATTCCTGTTGGTTCCTATTGTTGTGTAGTGATTAAATCGCGTGCTCGCTCGCAAACGTCTCGGATTCAAACATGCAGGGTTGTATTTTAGAGTTGAGCCCCTCGGTGTCCTATTCGCTCTCATTCTCCCTATCAACGCCTTATTAACAGGGACACTGCTTCTTCAAACTCCACACTCTGCGCTGGCACAGACTGGAGTAGTGATGTAGAAATGCCCGTTCTATTGCTGGGACTGACTCAAATTGGCCTGGAACGAGTAATGAAAGTGTGACTGTGTTTCCACAGCGCTAAAAAGATAAAGTGATTCATTTTGTTATAAACCACCAATAGTAAAAGCTGCCGTAACAATCTCTCTCCCTTTCCCATGATGAAACTTAAATATATTGTGATGGTCCTGGAGGATGTCTGACAAAATATTTAAAAAAACACTAGAATTACTGTAAACGGAGACGAATTGTTCGCCACAGGGTCAGACGTGGGAATTGAGCCGTTGCAATGACAGCGCCTGTAAGGCCTCATCTGGAATCAGGGTTAATTAACAGATGGACAAGTTTCCTTTAGTCTTTGCTGGTTGCAGATTATTGGGACTGGGTATGACAGAAGCGCAGACCATATTCTTCTATTATGAATTTGCTTCTCTTGCATTTTCTCCGTCACTCGCTGTGTTTCGTGAATGATCTGCTGCAGGTGACAGATGGAAGTTCTCCGTTCTGGCAGTTGCGGTCTGGTTTTCTCTGGTTTTCTCTTGTCCATCAAACTTAAAATGACCTTTAGAGGTTTTTGTGTGCGTTGTGTCACCGCAGATATAATTTGGATGCATTTATTTGTTATGAGAATGGACCAAAAAAAACTATTTCCTGTTTGATTCTGTACTTTTAAATGACCCAGGCAGATAAGGCTTTAAGTGTAACTCAACTATTGGCCATAACCATGAAAGGTAAACTCTGCTCCCGGGTATAAAAGCACTTAAGTCTTGATTATATGTCACATTTTACCACTTTGATGAAGGATGCTTGTTATTGTTTCCACTTGCCTGGATAATTACGGTGTTTCGTGCCTTCCTGGTAAATGTTGTCATTTAAAATGTTTGACGGCGCACACGTACCCCTGAGAGCCACCTTAAACACAAGATATGGCATTAGATATTCAAATGAAGCAGCTCGCGTTACAAGGAAGTGCAATAACCTTCAGAATGATGGAAACACTCAATAGGAGGCGTTTGCCTCGTGCTGCGCCGCGGCACAATTACTGCACCGAACTGTAGGAGGTGAAGAGTGTAACCTAGCACAAATAGTACTTTTTCTCCTGTCTGATTGCATCTGCTGTTTCGCTTCAGCTAAATGGAAATCAAGATCCTCAACACGTTTGTGGAGGGTCATGAAGGAAAATGGAGGGATGGGAGTTTAGTTTTTGGAAAAAATAGTTTTTCAACAGCAATATGATTCAGATAGCAAACTTTCTCTTTCATCATATACATCCACATATGTTTGTTTTGGTGGACCATATTAGTTATATTTATAATTTTTTACAACATGCATTTTTGGATTAATGTTATTTGCACAATCCACTTTGTGGAAGCATTGTTAAGACTGATGACAGGCACAGTATTAAGTCTGTCTTCATGTCATGAAGGAAACTGGTCACCAGGAATAAACACGAGCTATCACAAGCTCCTAATCCCACCTGTTACTGCTACCGCTGAGAGCTATTATTGTCACTTGGCTGCCAGCGCTCCTTTATCTGGAAGTCACGATTGCGTGACAGGCAGCGCGGCGGTGCAGTCGTTGGCTCCGTGGCCTCACAGCCAGTGTGTTCGTGTGGAGCGCTTCCTTCCACAGTCCAAGGACAAAGGTTAGCATGGAGGCGCTGGTTCCGGTGGAGACACCAGCAGGACGGAGGCGTGCGATGGACCCGCCTCTGGCTGAAGCTGCAATAAGGTTCTACGTGACGGCCATTAATGAGGTTACGCTGACGTGACGCAGGGCTGATGTGCAGTTCTACGGGTCTGTGGCGCCGCACATTGAGCGCCTCCCTCCTCGTTCCGCTCTCCGTGTGCGTCCGTGTTCTCCTTTATCCTCGCACAGACATCCCCACAAGTTTGTCAATCACCCCACTGACAGCTCATCTTCCTGCGAGCGGATTCCACTTAAGGCCGCCGCAGACGGCTCGCTATTAGACCGATGCGCAGCACAGATTAATGTCTTAAGTAGTGAGACAAAATGCTTCCTGATGCACAGGCACGAAACCCAATCTGCTCCAGCCCTGCTGGGACGCTGCATTTCCACAGAGTTCGATTCGATCTCACACAGAGCGAACTTTAACGGTCTCAAAACATAAACAAAACAATGGTGAGAAAGCTGATAAAATAATAACAGTCTTCGCTTCACTCATATGTAAAGCTTCCACTTCAAAGTTACCTATTATTCCAAGAAATAGGAAAATAAGAGTT